>NC_056728.1:1413669708-1413689708 GCF_019279795.1 Protopterus annectens | reverse complement strand
AATCTCACACATACACATACATGCACATATGTACATGCATACAGGCACATACACACATGCACATGCTTATATATACATATAACACACACGCACACACACACACACACACACACACACACACACACACACACACACACACACACACACACACGCAAATATATACACCTACATACAGGTGCACACGCACTTCACAAATATATATACACATACTACCATATACACATACTTATAGCCCTCAACACACTGATGTGCACAATCTCACACACAGTGTGTACATGCACGCACATATATACATGTGTAAAAGCACCTGTGCCTTAGTTCCTTAAGCATGTGTTTATAGAGCCACTAGTTTTGCAAAGAAATGGGAGGTCAAAAGGGCTGCTCTTTCCTGACCTGAAGAGTAAGATACAGGTCACTTTGCAGCAATCTGTACGTTTCTGAGTTTAAGGAAAGTCATGTTGATCTATCAGGGTAGTTAAAAGATTTAAGACTTTTAAATTTCTGGGTTAGAAATCTTTGAGGCCTTTCCAAAGGGAGCATTGTATTCAATGATGGGTCTGATATGGGAAGAGTACAAAGGTAGGATGACTTCTTTGGATCTTTAAGATAGTCTCTTGAAAATCATCTGGACCTGTTAGAAGGATTTCCTGACAGTGACAGAAACATGATGATTGAATGAGAGAGAGTTAAGTACCTAGGTATTTGTCTAAAGAGAAATGCCATTTATAGAATATGAGGTGGGAGCAACTTTTCTACCAAATGCCAATGCTGTGCTTTATTTTTTTAAGTTTAAGATAGTTTTTGATAAGCCATGTATGTGCATATTCTAGCCTATGCTGGAACTATTTTGTATCAGTGAACAAGCAGATAACAGTGCCCAATTTGCAAACTTGGACAACCTCACTTCTGGTATATTGGCTTGAATGTCTGCAAACTAAATGTCAAATAGGAGGGGGCCTAGAAGTGACCCCTGTGGCACCCCACTAGTTACAATTTTCCATTCAGAAAGGAAACCTGTAGCTTTCACAACTTGGCATCTGTTGGATGGCAGATTTGCAATCCAACAGACAATGTGGGGATTTACATTAAGCTTATCTAATTTTTCAATAATATCAGCATAAGGAATAGTGTCAAAAGCATTGGCCAGGTCAAGAAAAGCAGTGTGCACAGAATGACCACGATCTATAGCTCCTGTAACCTTTTCAAAGAAGCTCACTAGGTTAAAGAAGCAAGATCTGCCATTTGCAAAACAAAAGTGATTGAAATCTAGCTCATTTGGGTTGCCTATTTCTGCATAAATGAGCTCTGCTATGATATATTCCATGGCTTAGCATATAAGGCTGGTGAGGCTGATTGGTCTATAATTACCTGGACATGTAGAAGGTCCATCTTTTTGTAGGAGGGTCACAGTGGCTGATCTGAAGGCGTTAGGAACAAACCCTGTAAATAGGCTGAGGATGAACAGTTTAAGCTGTTGTACAAAGGCCCAGACAGTGCATACTTAGCACTGATAAGAATGCAGTCTGGTATATTAACCAGTCCTATGGATGTGTTATTTTTCACCTTTGAAAGGGATTCTAAGATGTGTTCTAAAGTAATTTCAGGGGAAACTAAAGTCTCAGGGACAGTGGGGTAATATTTGTACGAAAGTTGTCTGCTATTACATTAGCTACATTCTTGGGGTCAGAATGGGTGATACTATTATGAATGCATTAAGACATTACTTAATATTCTGGCATAGCTGAAGAAAGATTTGTAGTTTCCTTTGGAATCTGTAGCAACCTTAAGTTCCTATCCTGTTTACATTTTCTAATCGAGTTTCTAAGTTCTTTGCTTGCATGTCTCAGCACAGTCTTGAGGTAGGGAGGTGGGGATTTCTTGAAACGTTCCATTATTTTTCTTCTTTTGATTATAGTTTATTAATATGGGAGTTCCACCAGACAGACATAATAGAATTGACCATTGTGTATAGGGTTGGTGAGAGAGTACGCTTTTAATTAAAAAAAGGTATTCAAACCACACCCATTGCATCCCCAGCTTCAAAAATGGACACATTAACTAGTTTGTTAACTAACATTCAAAAAGCTATATATTCCTTCTCCCTGCAACCCCTAATCACCACTGTTTGGTCCTTCATTCCCTTACCACACTCCATTTCTACTTGGAGGCCTAAAAAACCTTTGATTATTTGTTTATTTGCTGACTGAATTAATGGACTTGTCCAAAGACCATTCTCAGCCACACCTGGGGTCTGTGACCGCTATAAATCTTTCTAAAGTGTGGAATTATACAAACAATTGATGTGAATTGCATTGGTACAGTACGTTGTATGTTACAAGTTAGCAAAAGATAAATGTAAGAACTTTCAATCTGAAAAACAATATTTTAGAGGAGAATGTAAGTGATGAATTTCATTGTGAGAAATCCCAACAGTCCTTTCTACAATTTTCACAGCTGCACATAGTGATGCAGTCCAACTGTGTGCAAAGAAAAAAAATTCCAGTTGTTACTGTGGCTGGGAATAAACCAGTTGGCCATTAACCAACTGTCAGTGAAGCAGTTACTGCAGTATCAATTTAAAATTCTTTAAAAACTGCATTTCAGTTGCAATATGTTCTATTTTTCAGTTCAGGGAGAGCTTGATCCAGTTTACTATGGCAACGTTACTAATGCTTTTCTCATCAATAGACTTGTAGTAAGGAGAATTGTGATGGGAAAGAGCACCTTCACTAAAAGTTCAGAGAAAATAGAGAGAGGAGCCAATTTTTTACCTAAGGGAAAACTAGTAGTTTTCCTACCTAACTTAAGGGCAAAGACTGAGAGAAGTAAGGTACAATGGTTATTACAGGAAGTCATCTAACTTTGAAGAAGGATACAATGGGTTATTACAGGAAGTCATCTAGCTTTGAGGTAGGATAAAATGGGTTATTACAGGAAGTCATCTAGCTTTGAGGTAGGATACAATGGGTTATTACAGGAAGTCATCTAGCTTTGAAGTAGGGTACAATGGTTATTACAGGAAGTCATCTAGCTCTGACGTAGGGTACAATAGGTTATTAAAAGAAGTCATCTAGCTTTGAAGTAGGGTACAATGGGTTATTACAGGAAGTCATCTAGCTTTGAAATAGGGTACAATGGTTATTACAGGAAGTCATCTAGCTCTGACGTAGGGTACAATAGGTTATTAAAAGAAGTCATCTAGCTTTGAAGTAGGGTAGAATGGGTTATTAAAGGAAGTCATTTAGCTTTTTGTAGGGAAGTACAATGTTGTTTATTTTGAGGAACAGAGGTAAATACAGTTGTCAAATTAGTTATTTACAGTTTGAATTAGGTGGGAATTATGCAATGAAGTAAGTGGAACAATGGAGAAATCCTAGGAATGAATTAAGCATAACAATGAGAAAAGCATATTCCAGCCATGTATAAGCTTATTAATGGATGGTTAGAGCCATCATGGTTTGTAAGGAGAGGTGACTGGCAATGGTGTAGGGTGCTCTAAGCTGGATATTGACTATGTCTGCTATTATTTATCTATGGAACATGAAGGAAAGGTTGACATACATTGTAAGGTCAGGTACTTTTATTTGGAAACCTGAGTTATTTAAATATTATTAAACATTTGTTATAAATAAGGGGTTACTGTTTTTTAATTTATGGGTTACATCAAATGGCATTGTGACTGCTTCAGAGGTGTTTAAAGTAAGTTTATTGGAACCACTAACATATTTTGAGGAAATCCATTTGATGACGTTTTGAATTTGTAATTTGAAGGGTTCTGCACTGTGAAGTATTGTATCACTGAATAGAATACAATTATCAATGGAAGGTCTCCACCATGGAAGTCTGGATGCCAACGTGAACCTTACAGATGCTTTGAAATATGTCTTAGTCTTTCGGCTTTTCCCAGTTAAGGGTCACCACAGTGGAACTTTGATCTGCTTATGATTGGCAGTGGATTTTTACGGTGACGAGTTGCCAGCCCGACGCCCAACCTTCAAAGAAGTCACACCCATTCACGCATGCACCTACCTGCATGTCTTTAAACAACACTTGACCACAGGGAGGACATACAGACTCCACACAGAAGGCGCTCCAGCCGAGAATCGAACAGGAGAACCTCTTGTTGTGAGGAGATAACACTAACCGCTGCACCATCACGGCTTTTATGTAACCCTGAAAATAAGATTAGGGTGTTATTATCAAATCCTTGCATTTTAAGCTTTTGTTTACTAAAATTTGGTGGTCTGTACTTTGAAAAGCTACTATAAGGTATATAAACGCTTACCTATGAGCCAGACTTTTTTCTATATATGAGAAGATTTAATCAATTACAGTGAAATAGCTATGAGAGTATTGTGTCTGGTCCTAAACCTGTGCTGGGCATCTGTTAAGAAATCATACTTATTCATTTGTTGCGCTTGTATATAATTGTTTGAAATAATTGGTAATGGGGCATAGAACTGTTAATGGTATATAGTCCAAAGGAAGGGGACAATTTAATTAGGAAATGTTTGAACTGAAGGCAGATAATTCCTGAAGTCAAGGATAAATTGAAAATGTGAGTAAACAATTTTGAAGTTATTGGTGTATTTTTTTTCTATGTTGGTTGGGATTTGACTCTTTTTTTTTCAAGTAGTTCTCTAACTGTTTTGGTAGTATTGTCTAAAATGAAAGGTGGTGTTTTGATCAGTAGCGCAACTAGAAGTGCAATAGCATTTAGGCTGGTATGTTACCAAGTGGGGCATTTTGGAAAGAAGAGTTACATTTTGAAGAAGCTGCAGTACCTGGGGGTAAGGATATTAGACTAAAATTCATTGAGACATGAGACAATCACACTATGCATTTTTTTTTGATTATTTGTTTTTTTTTTGGGGGGGGGGTTGTTTTTTTTTTTTTTTTTGTCTTTTTTTGGTTTAGTTTTGTTTTGGTGAGGGGGCTGTTAAAGTAAAGTATGTCTTTAATGTTTGTGTCTTTTGGCTTTTCCCGGTTAGGGGTCGCTACAGCGGAACTCCAGTCTGCTAATGATTGGCAGTAGATTTTTACGTACTGGCTTGTTGGGCCTAACGCACATCCTTCAACAAAGGAACACCCATTCATGCATGTCACTACACAGAAGACGCTCTAACTGAGAATCGAATGGGCAACGTCTAACTGTGAGGTGACAATGCTACCGCAGCACCACCACCGCAGTCTATAATTTGCCAAAAAAGTCTTGGTTGCCTCATAAACAATCAGGGACTTTCAGAACAGATAAGGAGGTAGTTAATAGTCCAAATAGGCAGAAGTGGAAAACAAAGCCAGGAGAAAAATAGGGTATGTAAATGGAAATGGGTGATTAAGAGGAAGGAGCAAATATGAAGATCAGGGCGAAGAACTATAGTAGGAGAAAAGGTGATTCTAGATATGATAGCTTGGATAGCATGGCACTTTTTCCAGTTCAGATAGATTAAGAGAATGTTTTGTTCTAAAGGAGAAGAGAAGGACTATAGGAGTAGATTTCCACAGGACATGGTATGTGCATATGTGACTATGGGAAGATAATAAATGCTTTTCATTTAGTGGTAATGGTGAGAATGTTGATGCATATTGGGAAGTAATTAGAATGGCAAGAAGTCTGATTTGGAGAAAAGGCACTGCAAATGCTTTTTTTGTTGTTTATTTATTGTTGTTTGTTTATTTTTGTCATTACTCAATTAAGCAATTTGCGGAATAAGGATTGTGAAAAATGAGCATTGAAAACATTGCATGAAGGTGCATAAGTTATTTCTTATCAAACAATAAAAAGGACAAAGAAAAAAGTCTAGGTTGAGAGGCCATGACTATTTATTTTGTTTCTATGTAAATGGATCTAACTTTATTGATGTTTGTTTTACAAAATTTTATAGGATTTTGTAAAGGTAAGAAATATGTGGCTTCTTCTTCTTTCGGCTTTTCTCGGTTAGGGGTCGCCACAGCAGATCACCTGTCCACTCATGATTGGCAGTAGAGTTTTACGGTGTCGATTTGCCAGCCCGGCGCCCAACCTTCCACAGAAGGCACACACACACTCACTCACTCACACCTAGGGCCAATTTAGAGTGTCCAATCCACCTACGTGTCATTGGGATGAAACTGGAGCACCCAGAGGAAACCCACATGACCACAGGGAGGACATGCAGACTCCACACAGAAGGTACCCCAGCTGAGGATCGAATCAGAGAACCTCTTGCTGTGAGGTGACAATGCTAACTGCTGCACCACCGTGGCCACCCGTAAAAATATGTGGCTTCCATCTGTATTTTAATTATTTTTTTATTTATCCCAGGATTTGTTCTCATCTTTCTGTATCGATTTAGGATTATGTAGAACCCAGGGACAGTGTTGCCAATCAGAAGTATGTGTTTCATGAAGAAATATTTGTCCAAGTCAGGGCGTAGCATGCAGATGAAGTAAGCAAGGGCCTGAGCAAGATAAAATGATTAATAAAAGGTTATCCAGTACAGAAGGTACAAATACTGGGGGAATTTTTAGCTTTTGAAAAACAGACAGATTTATATAGATAGCAGATATCTGAAGACAGTAGGGATCAAAGAGACATTTGTACACGTGGGGTATGTTGGTAATAAGTAGATATAGCAGAGAACTTGAGTTAGTCTAGTATGGGAGTTTACTATTTGTATAACATTGTTAGTGAGAAAGCAAATAACCCAAGACTTTTAGGGTCCCAAAAGGGCTATGTTAAAGGCTTGTGAAGTACAGCAGAGCAGAACGAGTGAAACGTTCCCATTAATAATTCTTTTTCCCTAAAAACAATCAGTATGTAGAGATTAGATGCCTGGTAACCTCCTAAGCTGTGGCTGCATTACCAAGTATAAAGGCTTTCCATTGGAAAATGTTTGCTGAAAATTGCAACAGAAACCAGAGTTGCTACAGGAAATGTAACAGCCAGTGTGTCTCTGGTAACTGTTAGATATTTAGTGGAACTCAGAAATTATACTGGATGTTTAAGCTGTAAGATATACAAGTTTATCTGAAGTGAAAGAATTGATGGAATTGAAGTGTTTCTGCTTTAGACAGATCTGTGTGGTCCATGTTTTACTTAGCAACCAAAGTTTGGGCCATCCATGTTCTGTTCCCACAAATAAGAACAGCGGTTTCAAAGAGCAGCATACAACTTTCTTACTTCACTACCTTCCCAAAATAAACAGTAGACCAATCAGCATTCAGTATCTAACAGTGACCAGCCTCCACATTAATAGGTAAAACACAGGTATATACATTACATAGATTATAAGACCAGCAGAAGAGCAGCATTACATATGATATACAATAAAAGGTTAACTGCAGCCTGTATCATTCATTTGATCAAGCAGTATTACATGTGGTTTGACAAAGAATAAAATCAGGTCATTTCATTTAAGAGATCACATCACCAGCAGAAATGGAGCATTATATTTATGTAAAACAATAAATTAAATTTATTCTGTTTCACCATATGTATCAAATGACCAGCAGATTAGCAACACTAGTTTGAAAATAACTAAATTACACAGATCAAGTTACCAACACAGATTTTAGCATCACATTGGTTTATGCAAACAACCATGCAGTTGTCTGCAGTACTGGTTTAGAAGGCGCATCATTTCAGACACACACTATAATTCTGCATGCATATCTGAACCTGAAATATTTTGTGAAGTTAGAAGGTAGTAAAAACATTTGGCATTTCTATACAAATGGGAGTAGTAATTAAATGTACTCTGCTAATTGGTGGTCTTGGTCTCAGTGCTTCCTATACAACAGATCCTTCACACCATTCATCCTTACATGGTCGAGCTCCAACTGCACTTATCTTTCCTCATCTACTGTCCCGTACTTATTATTACTCAGATATGCATATTGATCTAGTATTATTTAAACACACTTGCTATACACATCATTACTCAAACACACCTCTCGACCTGTAGTCTTCATTACTCAGACATACCTGTATTCATTATTACTCAAGCACACCTACTGAACTCACTACTTTAAAACATCTCCTGACCTATACTAATCATTATTCAAACAATCTTACTGACCTATGCTCATCACTACTCAAACACTGTAACTATACTTATCATTGGGTGATTTCTGACTTTTCCATATGATGTGCAAAAAAATAATCCAGACAAAGTCCATGTTTCTGGTTAAACAATACAAAACGTTCAATAAAATAATAATGGATTTTGATATATGACCATGATATACTTGATAAAATAAACTCAACTACACATTTTTTTCTAAAGATAGTTAGCTAGAAATTAAACATAAAGTTTAGTTATGTGTGTTATAGGATGATTATATCATAAACCTAAGAATGGAGTGTTACAAGACTTTAATTCATGAATAAAAATTTTCCCTCATCTCGAACAAATAACAGATTTTTATAGGATGCAGATAACAATAATGTATTCCACAACAACATTTTGATGTCAGCATCAGGATTTTCTCACATAGCATATACTATTTCCATCTTTTAGCATAAACTCCCCCGTAATTTGTCAAGTTGGTGACTAAAAGACATGGTATCAGCAGTTGTTAAACTTAAATATATGCAAGATTCTGCCTATTCCATATTTACATGGTTATGATCCATTATAGACTTTGAAAGAGGACTTACAGAAGTATGACATAGGCTTTGGTTTACTACCTCTTTAAAAACGATCACATGTATCAAATCCTTCTCAAGTATTCAAAGGCTTTAATGGAATCACTGTTTACTGAATATAACACAATTTCATCTGCCTAAACTAGGATTTTGTATGAAAATGTAGATCTTCAATATATTCATGAAAACAAAAAGAAAAAAAGGACATTTCAATAAACCCTGTGGAACTCTTCTATACTAACTCATAATGTCAGAAAATTGAGGCCTGTCTCAATACTGCATTGTCTATCTGTTAAGTAAGAGTGGCACCACTGTAATGCATCATTTCTAATTACCAGTTTAGAAAGGCTTTAAGTAATATTGTTAAGGCTAACACATTAAAACCCTTTGGAATGTCTTTCAAACAAACCATATCCTAAGAACTGTCAGAGAATCTATATATCCAGTCCAGTAAAATTAGTTTGGGACAATGTATGGAATGGCAATTATGAAACCATACTGAAAATGTTGAAGTTCATCAAGCATTTCTGTGAAAGCAAGATTTTATCTACAGTGACTAATGATTTTGTTTTTACTATATTTATCACCTAATATATATGTTCTACAGATAATAAAAATGAAAGAAATGGTTATTGCAAAGTTTCCTTCACTAAATCTTGATCAAATACTTCAGTTAACTGATTAAAGCAGTCATTAGAGTAGAATGGTCTCATTGTGTACTTCTAAAACTGCAGAAAAACATTTCATTTCCCCCCTGGCATTTTTTTAAATATGGTAAAGTTTTATACTACTGTTTTAGCATTACTGAACCTTGCTCTCTACTATTGTTATTATTTTCATTGTCCTTCTACTCATTTTTAACTAAATGTTATGTTTTGGTGTAAGTGAAGCTTTTAAGTGCATTGTCAGACCATGGATTTAAAGCTTTCTTTCTTTCTCTCTTTCTTTCTTTATTTATTTATTTATTTTTCTATGGTCATGTGAAAGGGAAATATCCATTGCTTTATGTATACTTATTTCCAGTATTTTCCATTTTGAATATCAAAACCCTCTTAATTTAATCAATCTAAATAATTACAAATATTGTCATTAGAAACATTACCAAAAATCTTCTTATACCCTATGTTTGGTAAATCTAGGGAGAATGTTACAGAACAATGATCAAGAATACTGTCATACTGTCTTAGCATGGATAACCTTAATTTTAGGTTAGGTAATGCTTGTGTATGCAGACATCTATTTGGGACATTTTTTCCTATCAGGAGGGTTAAACTTCATTATTTGAAGATGTTCAAAGTTTGGGGTGTTTTTTAAGTTAACTGGTTATGGGAGTATTCTGGGGTTGTATTCAGTTTTCTGTTTGAGGGTTTTCATTAAAACAAACAGTCTTGTAAAATGTGACATAGGTTCAAATGGAGATGACAAGAAACAACCACAAAAAATATTGACCTGTCAGACATTAGTGGATACATGTAACACAAAAGGTAGAAACAGATATTTAAAAAAGCTGCCATATTTAATAGGTGGGAATAATAACTTCTTATCATAATGGCAACACTTTTCATATTAATTTGGAAAGTGAATGGTCTCACATGTATAGACAAAAGGAAAGCATACAGAATTATATAATGAAATGCAGAGTGCATGTACCAATGTTACAAGAAGCACATTTGGAAAGAACTGAGCATGTGAATTTGACAAAGAAAGGATTTCAGGAGAGGCATTCAGCAGACTATCATGGACAAAGGAAAAGGGGAATACTTATACTAATTAAAAGGAGAACTCCAATAGTGAAAGAAGAGTAAAATGATAATAATGGTACATCTGTAGCAAGTGAGAAGGATTACACTGGCTTGCATTTATATTCTACCTACAATGGCTTTTATGGAGCTTAAGAAAATTTTGGGAGAAATAATCAGTTTTCAGTAGGGAATGTTACTTATACATGATGACAGGAATTTGATTTGCAACAATGGGGATGCATCTGGGGGGCTTAGAAGGGAAAATATAACAAAAGTGGGTAGATTTCTGAAGAAATTTATGAAAATATTTGGTATAGAATACATGAATTCAGTAGTAGGAACTCAGAGTGACTTTACAAATTATTCCCCAAGGAATAGTAACTGGGCTAGACTAGACAGAAATTATATTTAACAGGAACATGTGAATTTAATTGAAAGCTTCAACACATATCCAATAACTATTTCAGATCATGCACTAATAACAACTAAGATAAAAAGGCAGAGTAATGAAGTGAAAATGAGACACTGGTGCTTTCTCATCTATCTGTTAAAATGAGAGGAATTTAAGGAATGGATAGTGGAAATTATTCAGGTGTTATTAAGGAAGATGGGCATTTCTTCAATTATAGCAAGTGAGTGGGATAAAACGAAAGTGGTGTTTAAAATAGAGTATAAATAAAAGAAAAAGAGATAAAGTTAAGAAGAAACAGCAATTATTTAAAGGAGCTGACAAAGGTTAAAGTATTGCAGGATAAGAAGACTCTCACAGAGCAAGAAGAGATGCAACTGCAGAGTGCTAAAAACAACATAAGGGAGTATCTGGATAATATGCATGAGATTTGAAAGATTGTTGTTAAGCAACTGTTGTTAGATAATAATTCCAGAGCACAGGAACTTTTAGCACAACAACTTAGGCAACAGAAAGTAGAAATGGTTGTTCTCAAACTTAGGAAGTCTGTAAAAAGAAAAATAATCAGAGATCCTGTAGACAATTTAGAGTTATTTTAGAATTTTTATGAAAATTTGAGTAAAGCAGAGAAATATTTGCATTAAGAAAGAACACAAATGGAAATTCTTATGGAATACTTAATTATACCAAGGTTAGAGGTAGATAAGGCTCAACAATTTAAGACAGGTGAAGAGATCAAAATGGTGATGTAAAATCAGTCTGCAGGAAGGTTCCTGGAATAGATGGCATTCCTGTGGAAGTCTGGAAGCTAGGAGGGGAAGGAAATGATAAAGATCTGGAAGGTTTTGTTTAATGGTATTTTAGAAGGAGAGAAAATACCAACATCCTGGAAAAAAGCTGTGGTGGCTGTAATCCTTAAAGATGATAAACACCCATCAGACCCAGCTTTATACAGGCCCATTTCAATTTTAAGCTATGATTATAATGTGTTTATGTGTATAATAGCTAAAAGAATAGCACGTGTTGCCAAAATTGATAGATATGGATGAATGTGGTTTTGTGGAGGGGAGGCAAACATTTAACAACATTACTAGAATGATGATTATCCAGAGGGAAGCAGAGTGTAAGAAAATACCACTGTTGTTGGTAGGTCTTGATGCAGATAAATCAATACTCAGTCCAGTAATGAATAACATCCCAAAGAGGAACATCTAAAATGAGATGGATAAGGAGGTGAGCTAGTCCTAACATAGCAAATAAACAAGAGTTTCTAAATCTGGACTAAGCTAATTGCGATTGAAATCTCCTTCCATAACTACCCAGCCATCATAAGATGACATTTAATTCTGCATAGTTTGCAAGTAAGAAGAAATGAGTACATGGTCTCATTGAGACGGTACAATAAACAAAATTGGTTTTACCCCCATCGTGATCTACTGATGTAGGCTACTCGAATAGTAATACCGCTACCTGTCCTGCTTATATGACCGTCAGAAACCTGATAATTTTAAAACTGACAGACATCCCACTGGTTTGCTACCCACGATTCAGTAGGATAATATATATATATATATATATATATATATATATATATATATATATATATATATGTATCAGATCTTATCCTTTCTTTCCACTCAGTAAAATAGATATTGTGAATATACAAAAGTCTACAGATAAACATGTTTTGTGCATAAATGTAAACAGTGCATTTTAAGCACAAATGGCTAAAACAACTCACATGCAATCAGATTCTTTTCTGGGTTTGATGTTTTTTCTCTGCCCATTTTTGTTTGTTGAGTTACTCAATTTATTTTTTCGATGCAACTGATGTTCCATGATTTTTTTACATATAGATTTTTCATGTGCAGTTAACCTAGCTTGCACGTTTGTTTATTTACTTCTGCTCTGGGACAGATTAAGGGTAGCATGGTTCTGGTGCTGAAACCTGAGATGGACCTTGACTTTGACAGTATAGTATGAACTGCAACATGCAAAATGCAAAATGTCTTCAGTCCATGAGCTGTACCCCTCTCATGCGTTGTCACTAGTGACACTCTTGTGAATCTCTCTCTGTTCTACCTTCCAGACTTTCTCTGCTTCCTCCTTCACTGTTCATATGGTCCCTCTGTTCTCACTTCTCTTTTCTTCATGTCAGTTTTTGTAAAACATCTCACTCCTCTTTCAGATCAGTTCCCTCTATGTCTGACTCTCTGTACTGAGGAACCCTGCTTCCCTTAGAGAATGAGGAATGAATGCTTAAAATCTTCATCACTCATAAAGTTGACTGGTTAATAGTTCTGATAAGGTTGCCTCCAGATAAACATGATATACCAGCAACCAAGCAAAAGATATTATATGATGTAGTCAAAATAATTTTAACAAGGAGACTTTATTCAGTATTGTATAGTCCACACTGACACAGGAAAAATGAGAAATTAGCCCATTATCCCTTCTTTTTTGAGACCTTCTCTCCAAATGAAAAGCAGTCCTTCAGCTAGAAAAGGATACAAACAAAAAAAGAGGACCATGATAGATAAACAGTGCCTGGCATAAGGAAGTAGGACAGGTAGCCATACTAACCAACATACTGCTGATAAAAGCAGATAGAAAAGAGGATTTATTGAAGGGCATGCAGTGGCAGTACAGATCTTAATTAATCCTAGTGATGCAGTAATAGCATTCACTGTATAATGTGCTGTCATTTGTAGTCTGCAGCAAAATGTAAACTACAGGAGTTACTTAAGGCTTAGGAAAAAAATGTACTTTCCAAATCTGAGTACAGTTACTGTTCTGCATTCTACAAAAGCTAATAATGCAGCACTAGAGTTTTCTCCTAAAGGACTGAAAGAAAAAAAAAGACTGGTGTAGGTTGTGCTCTATACACTTACACAAGACAGCTTTCCCAGAGTTCTAGACACTTAGGAGAACCACTGGGAAGAGAACAGATATGGCAGTCACAGACACAGACATACACACTCTCACACCCGCACGCGCACACACATGCACACACACACAGCACACACACACAGCACACACACACACACACACACACACACACACACACACACACACACACACACACACACACACACACAGTATTACTTCCTGTAAGAGATATAACACTGTGAAGAAGAGCTTGATCAGCATCTACAAAGAAAAGCTTAGTGTGACTTTCTAAAAATAACATTTTGTTGCAGGGCAAAATAAATCAGAACACCGTAAGTGTTGGTTTTATTTACTTTACATCTGCATCTGGAATATATTCAGAACATAGGGCAGGGATGAATGGGAATAATTGTTCAGGGGGAGGGGGACACTCCTAGAGTTCTCTTGTTGTCAGTTGTGTGGAATACAGACATAAAGGTCTGACTACAAGTCAACCAACCAAGGCTCCATCAGTGACCCAGGTGCTAGAGAGGCCAACTATGGAGACAGAGTAATGATGAGGCAGAGCCAACTGACCTCACTTTAGAGAGAGGGCTTGAGAGGCATATGACAGGGTTATTTATTCCATGTATGAATGTAGAAGACCAAAGATCAATAGACATGCTTTCCCTTCAAGAAGAGCAGGGTTATTGAAGGAACAGCTCTCACAAAACTGGGAGACATACCTTCATGTATGTCCATTGTTTAACAATCATTCAGGACACAGCAGGCATGCACAGAGGGAAACAAGACCATTGCAAAAACCCAGGTCAGCTTCACTCCTTCTACTTGACCATCATACTAAGTGCAACAAACAAGTTGTAGGGCTGTCCACTCACAGGGGAACAGATAGGCTGACTGGGTGGTTAGGAAGGTGGCTTAATCATCACGGGGAGAAAAAGTATTGCCTTTCTCTTAGGCACTAGTACCAGGCTCCTGATATGTCGGAATAAGCACCCTTTGTAATGACGATGTAAAGGTAAGGCTGCTGTGTGGAAAGGAGTTAGGGCTGTACAAATAACCATGACAACTGCCTAGGTGATGGCCACCCATTACTGGCTTCCATCTACACAGAAACAAATGGCATAGCTCGAACATGAAAAGGCTGACAGATGACCGATGGTAGACAGAAAAAGAATATAACAAATGCAGAGTCAAATTAAAAGAGATCCATGTCACTTTCAATTTAGATTTACCAGCTTTGCAGTTAATCAAAGACTTTAAAATTGAAGTCAGAGCAAACAGGGCATGGGTGGGGGGGGGGGGGGCTTACTACAACTGATAGCACTGATGTATCATGTCTGAGAACAAAGTTTTTAAGTTAAAGGCCAAATGGGAATAAGTATAAATGCTTCCCTTGTCCTGAAACATGAAGGCATCAGCTATTAAAATGCATTTGACACTTGGATTACCTAATTTGGTAGTTCAGACATTTGGCAGAGATGAGGGAAGGGAGATGACATATTGTTCAGATAAACTACTGACATCCATTTGTATTTTAAACCTAAGCACCTTCCTACCATCTAATTAGATTAGTGAGAGAAAGAAAATTACCTAAAGGTAACTGGCGAGAGACATGACCACTACTTGAATGCCTACCTTAATTATACATACTACAAATAATATCACTTACATTTGTAACTGTAAATGATATACAAATGTATTGTTTCTAATTCGCTGCCATACTATGTACAGCTGTGTATTCTTTCATTTATGTATAATTCTCTGATTGGATTTTGTACCAAGTACCTGAGTTGTGGCTGAAAATGGTCTATTGACCAATCCACTTACTATGTTATCAAACCAAAATAAATAAATAGCTAGATAGATAGATAGATAAATAAATAAATAAAATAAAGATATAATTGAAACCAAGAAAATTCTGTGATCAATACTGAAATGGAGCAACAGCAATGAAAAAGAAGGAAACAGAAGGTTTATAAAACTATGCCATATCAGTGTGTTTTGCCAAGGAATACAGATGCCTGTTTTTACAAGTATAACCCTTCCTCAGTTGTATGACCCATTCCCTCAACTTTTCAAACGTTGCTATTAGTAGTGGATGCCCTTCCTTTCCTGGTCCTCAGACCATGTTTTAATAAAACAGATGCCCAACATTCTAGCTAACTTCATAGTCTGCTTTCTATACTCCTTACACTATTATAGGCTTTTCGACTATTGGTAAAGGGTGGTATATCATAGCAATTCAATGCTGGCTTGTAAGGGCCCACATGCACACTGTGTAATGTTATATAAATCTTGTATTTAGTTAGTTAGTTAGTTAGTTAGTTAGTTAGTTAGTTAGTTAGTTAGTTAGTTAGTTAGTTAGTTAGTTAGTTAGTTAGTTAGCTACATACTTACTTTCTTACTTCAGGTCAGCAGTGATAAGTAGTCTTATGATTTTGTCATTCTGTCTATATAGCAAAATTAAACCAAACAAAAATGTATAAAAAGACCTCTTTATTTGGTATGTCATAATATTTTGCTTGAGAATATCAGACAAGAATGCAAATATGCCCTTCCCCCAATTAATCAGATATCTTACTTATACAATGTCTGACTGCTTAAAAAAACATATGTTTAAAAAAACATATGGCAGGATTTTGAGCTAAGGAACCGCAGGAATGTATTACTTTGAATTTGAAGTGGGGTCCACCAGTAGAAACATACCCCATAAATGCTGTATGTAAGATCAGAAAATTTGTGAACTATTGACACTATTTCAGAAGCAATATTCTCAATGTTTCCATCTGATTCTCAACTGCCATGTAAACTGGGGACACTTCCTTTATCAGTCACAAATTGCATTTACCCATTCTTTTGTATGCCACTTAGGGAAAAGCTAGATTTGCACTTGCAGTGTGACAATATTAATCACAGCAAATTCATTACCTGACTTTGCCTAAAACCTTTCTCTTCAGTAAATTAATTTGCAGCTCTATTTCCCATTCTAAGTATCCTTTCTATATTTGTTTTTCTCTAGTTTCTTTCCAACTCTATTGATATTTATTTATTTCTGATAGTCCCCCTCCTTCCTTAATCTTACTGCATTTGCATATCCTTAAAGCCTAACTCCAACTACAAGAATCTTGTAGTCTATTGGCCGTTTTGGGCTAATTTCTGGCTCTTTCAAGTCCCCCTGTATAAAACCTGCTTTGGCACGGTTTTTGCGCTTTTCATGCTCAGCAAAGCTCCGCGTGGTCCTGCAGAGTGGTGCTAGCAGCAGAGACAAAAAGAGTAACTGCTTACCTGATTTAAGTATATTTTTTCTGCTATTACCTGTGCGACTGTCCTTTCTCGCCAAAAAGCGAGTTATATCTGCTCTTTTACCTGTTTAAAGCTGTTTTTCTGTTAAGTTATACCTGCACTTTAAAAGTTTGTGTTGTTGTTGAATTTATCTGTTGAGGCTACACACTCAAGTGCACTAGCCTGTGTTATATATTTACTGCATTTTCTGCTGTTTGTGTAACAAAAAAGAAAAAAAACAAAAAAAATATCCTTGTTTCCCGCCTTTCCTGACCTAGAATAGTCCCTAATACAGGCTTTGCTGTATTCTGGACTTTTGGATAGTTCCTGTGTTGCCCATTTCCTTCCCCGTTAGAGGGAGGCTTCTTTGTTCACCAGTGGGAGTGGGGAGCTTTGAGCAGCCTATCTGTCCCTGGAGGAGTGATCCCAGCACAAGAATCTTGTAGTCTATTGGCTGTTTTGGGCTAATTTCTAGCTCTTTCAAGTCCCCCTGTATAAAACCCGCTTTGGAGTAGCTTTGCATGATTTTTGCGCAACATCGGGCAGTGCCGCTTAATTGGGCTTAAACTTTTTTCAGCTCCACAAAGTCTGCTCTTCACTTTTTCCCTGAGAACTGCTCTAACTTTAAATTGAAGACCCTATTTTCTATGTAAAGCACTGTACTTGCACTTGCTCATACAAGCAATTTTTTAGCACTAGAAACCAAAAGCACTACACCCCTAGATACTCCCTAGAGTGCTCGGCCGCTATTGGTCCTTTTTTGTGAGTTATAAAGGAGTTACCTATACTTGTCTGGCATGACCAAAGGACAGATGCTAG
Organism: Protopterus annectens; assembly: GCF_019279795.1. Taxonomy (NCBI): domain Eukaryota; kingdom Metazoa; phylum Chordata; order Ceratodontiformes; family Protopteridae; genus Protopterus; species Protopterus annectens. The sequence goes on along the minus strand of NC_056728.1, from coordinate 1,413,671,935 downwards.
TCTCCTCTCCAGTCCAGCTGGTGAATCTGGAAATCCTGAGGCAATGTTACAACTGCCTCATGTACACAGACAACCCTCTCCTCCTCCCAGCAAGCTCAAACATATGTGAGAGATGTAACCATATAGCCAAACTGGAGGCTGAACTCTCTCAACTCACTACTGGCCCAGTCAGTCAGGAGGAGAAGGTAACCACACACACCACAAATCCAATCTCACATAGACCTACCACAATGTCTAACCAAACACATAAACACACCAAAACATATTCGGAGGCTCTAAATAAGAATCTGCCTAAGCAGCAGAGACCTCCAAAGCAGACATCCATGCACCTGCTACCCCAAAACAAAACATGTGAAACACATAACTCACAAAGTCAGTGTGCCAAACAAACGCAGCCCTTAAGGCTAAACAACACACCTGATACACTTGTAATAGGTGACTCTATTGTCAGACACACTGACGTCCCACTCACCAGAATGAACAAGGAGAGGGTCATGGTAAGCTGCCTGTTGGGCACCAGGATCTGCCACATAACGCAAGCACTCAGATCACTCCAAAGCAAGTACAAATATGACTCAGTCATTGTCCATGCTGGTGTGAATGACCTGAGACGTACCTCCCTGGACTACATGAAAAGAGACATAGAGGAGCTCTCTAATCATGCAGCCCAGGCCGGTATGACCCTGACCTTGAGTGGCATCTTACCCCCACCAAGAATGATGCCACAGTATAAAGACAAAATGCTCAATTTTAACAATTGGCTTAAGTATTGGTGTCATTCAAAGGGGATCCAGTGTCTGTCAGCCTGGGATGACATGCTCGACAAGCCATGTTGCCTCACTACGGATGGCCTGCACCTGTCACCTCTGGGCTTTTGGATATTGGAAAAGGCTCTTGCCACCCACATAGTGCCTTTTTTAGGCAAGGCTCAAAGGACAAACCCACCTCCATAGATAACACTGGGAAAAAGAAACTAAGGGTAACGCTACTCAATGCCAGAAGTCTAAACCTCAAGATGCACGCACTCGAAGCTCTCCTCAGTATGGAGAATATCGACATCTGTGCAGTAACAGAAACCTGGTTCAAGGCTCCTGAGAGCACCCCAGCACTACCAGGTTATACCTCATACCACGCTTTTCGGCCCCAAAACTCAGACCGAACCACAAAAGGAGGGGGAGTATCCATATTCATCAAAGATACTCACACCTCCAAGTTAGTGGCACTGCATGAAGCAGCAGAGACCATCCATGTGCAACTAACAGTGGACAAAACTGCCTTTCAGTTTATAGCCTGCTACAGACCACCCTCACAAACTCAGGAACCTCTCTCAGCCTTCCTGAAAACACTGGAGAATATGAAGGTCTCTCCAAACACCATTATACTTGGTGATTTCAACTACCCAAACATAGACTGGGAGCATTACTCAAGCCCCACTGCCCTAGCCCAAAGGTTCCTTGAATTTATAAACTCAAATGCTATGGAACAACTAGTCACCACTCCCACAAGAGGGGAAAACATACTGGACCTGATCATCACCAACATGGGGACTCAATGCTCCACACCAGAAGTATACCCCTCATTAGTAAGATCGGACCATAAATTAATCTCACTGGACATCCACATCCCGTCCCCACCCCCAGCCCAGAAAACCACAGTGAAAAATTTCTCAAAAGCTAATTTCACACTTCTCAAAACTGAGGTGGCATCCTTCAAAGCCCTCGGGCCAGCGGAAACTACAGCCCAATCTGCAGAAACCTTTATAAATACATTCTATGGACACCTTCAGGAATGCAATCCCAAATAAAACCAAGACCCAATCCTCCAAAGGCAGGCGTCCAATCTGGTGGACCCCAGCCATAAATAAGCTTTACAACAAAAGGAGGAAGCTACTACATGATAGAGCAAAATCCCTAAAAGGGAAGGCAGCTCTGATCAGTACTAGCAAAAAACTACGGTCCCACATAAAATCATCCAAGGCCAGCTTCGAGAGAAAAATTGCACAGGACACCAAAGATAATCACAAGGCCTTCTTTAGTTAGTTAGAAACCTGGGCGGCAACTCCCAGATATGTTCAGAGTTAATCCAAAATGACAAAAAATACACTGAACCCACAGACATTGCCAACATCCTGGCAGACAGGTTCAGTGCAAATGTCTCCCCCCATCCCCCCCTAAAGATCAAATATCTATCCCAGCAGAGAGTCGCCTCCCCGACATCTCAGATGCTC
>NC_056728.1:1413619708-1413664708 GCF_019279795.1 Protopterus annectens | reverse complement strand
TGTAAATCTGGCAAATTTCCTTCCCCCATTCTAAGACTTTTCACTAGTGCTTCATTATTAACCTCTTGGTTTGTACATGCTTGTATAGTGATTACTTATTTAAAAAAATGTCAACAATTCTGCTTTATAATTAGCAATAATTAATATATATAATGTGTGTGTGTGCGTGTGTGTGTGTGTGTGTGTGTGTGTGTGTATGTGTACACACACACACACACACACACACACACACACACACACACACACACACACATATATATATATATGTAGAGTGTCTGCATGTGTGAGTCTTTGTATATTATATATATATATATATATATATATATATATATATATATATATATGATAACCAAAAATATCCCTCATGCAACTTACCTTATGAGATATAAAGAAATTGTGTACTTGTAAGTATCAGTGAGGTGTTTCACACAATTAACAATCACTACTAATAATAGTGCTATATTATACAAGACTAGAAGAACAATATAAGGCAGGGATTCTTTTTAAGTTCTGAGATTCATGGATTTGGATAACATAGGACTAACCCACGTCAAATTACAGTAAATCAAGGCACTGTCTAACTCTGTGAATATCCAAACCCCAATACCCCCATCCTAGAAAATCCTGCTATGAATAAATATCCCAACCCCAATACTTTTGTCCAACAGTTCCCTGCTATGAGTAAATATCCCATCCCCAATATTTCCATCCCAGACTATCCTGCTATGACTAAATATCACAACCCCAGTACCTCCATCCCAGTGTACTCTGCTATGGCTAAATACCACAACCTCAATACCTACATCCTAGAGTACCCTGCTATGACTACATATTCCGATATCTCCATCCCCAGAACCATGCTATGTGTAAATATCTCAAACACAATCAGTGGAGGCTCATGATATCGAACTGCAGCCCCCCCCCCCCAGGCTGTGAACCACAATGGTACAGTCCTACAAATCCTCCATTAGCCTCCATACAAAGTGAATCCAGACTTCTGCCTTACCAGTCCGGATTCAGGAAGCAGACTGCTGATTCCCCAGAAGTCTATGCAGTGGTAACCACATAGACTGGATGGGGATCGGACTGAAGAATCAGCAGTCTTGGAACATTCAAAAGAGCCGAGAAACCAGAAGTGTGCATTCCGGCATGAATGCAGGATTACTGAAGCTGTGGGTTGCAGGAGAAAGCTATGTGGATTGATTATATTTGATACTGAAGCTGTGGGTGATTGCAGGAGAAAGCACTATATGGATTACTGCAGGTATGGGATGAAGAAGCTGTGAGAAAGCTATGTGGATTACTGCAGGTACTAGAAAGCTGTATGGAATGAAGATTACTGCAGGTACAAGAGCTGTATGAAATGAAGATTACTGCAGGTACGAGAGCTGTACGGAATGAAGAAGGTAGGTGTGTGTGTGTGTGTGTGTGTGTGTGTGTGTGTGTGTGTGTGTGTGTGTGTGTGTGTGTGTGTGTGTGTGTGTGTGTGTGTGTGTGTGTGTGTGTGTGTGTGTGTGTGTGTGTGTGTGTGTGTGTAATGCCCCAGTTAGTTTATACTGGTGGCTAGAGAGAACTCAGGATACCTACTGGTGGGCTTGAACCCTGTCCTTTTGGTGCAGGTAAAAAGAGCCTAAATTCCCTACCCACCACCATTTGTGAAATGTTTACAGATTTTTGCCTCATATTTTGTTTTGTCCTGTACCTCGTAGAATCTGTGGTTTCTGAGTTTTTAATTCCTTAAATAGTTGATGGTGCAGTAGTAGCATTGTTGCCTCACAGCTAGAGGTACTCTGGTTTGATTCTTGGCTGGGGCGTCTTCTGTGTGGAGTCTGCATGTTCTCCCTGTGTTTGTGTGGGTTTGCTCTGGTGTCCTCCCATGTTACAAAGACATGTGTCTGCAGTATTTCTCCCTGGGCCTCTGCTGAAAATAGTTTTTTGTTCCAAGTCAGACTTTTCTGGTTAGCAAATGTTAAATAAATAAAATTGGCAGGCATTTGAATCTCAGACTTCATATTCTTCAGAAAGTACATAGTAACACAAAACCTTTTATTCTAGAAACTTTCTAAGTTTATAAGATGAATATTTGAAATTTGTCCCTATTTTTGGGTCTGTATTCCCCATTACTGGCTTTGTCCAGGATTTTTGTGCTAAGGTTGAGAGCTATGGTAAGAACTGAATTCACTGAATATGTTTGAGGGCTGTATTCCCCCATTAGTGGCTTTGTCCAGGTGTTTTGTGCTAAGAGGTTGACAGCTATGGTGAGAACTGAATTCACTAAATGGTAGCCATTTAAGTTTCAGTCTTCCTTGCTTTCGTGAAACAGTTGATTTGGCATAGTGGTATGTTGCTCTGACTGTTTTGCACAGGGTCTTGGGTTCAAGTCTTGGCAGTGAAATGCATGTGGTAACACAGTATTTTATTCTAGCAACTCTCCAAGATTATACAAGCAATGTTTAAAATGTGTCCCTGGTTTTGGGGCTTTTGTCCCTCCCCAAAACATTTTGGCTTTTTCCAGATTTCTTGTGCTGCAAAGTTGAGAGATACAGCTCAGTGTCAAGTAGATTTTACAAGGAGCTGGCAGCTGCAGGGGAAGAGAAGTTTAGTGCTACTTATGCTGAGCCTGCTCACATTGTTAATAGCACAACAGGTAGTGTACTTGCTTTTGATGCAGAAGACTGTGGGTTCTACTCCCACAGTATGTAGATGAATTGCTGATATTGTACTGTGTTGTAAACGGGGTGGATGCTGCCATCTTGAGAATGTCCTTTTTGGCAAAGATACTTAGTAACTATGAACCCGTCCATTATTTGCCATCCATTCCCTGTTGCAATATTACTAGCATATCATTTTTTTAATGTAATATAGGCAATTTATTCCTCAAGGGCAACAAGCACTTTATTTGTAGATGAAACAATGAAATATAAAGTTGTTTGCTAGCAGCAAACTCTTCGTTAGTTACAGATCTTTTTAATGTGGAATTATTTTGATGACTTTTACTTCTGCTGAGATTGTGCATATTTACTGATACTGATGGATTATAGAAGTTGTAGTAGACTTTTATGATGGAATTGTTCTCAGCTGGGCAGTTTTGTCATTATTGGTGCATGCATTTTGTTTCATTGTTTACTGGAAAAATGTTCAAAACAATAAATTTAAAACACCCTATAACAACTGTACTGTATTATACAAGGAATATAAATTAATGCAATCAGGAAGGTGCATCAACGAACACATGCATGTTTTGTGTGCAAGGGGCCTATCATTTGAAAATAGCCCAAAGTTAATCTTTATCTGCCACTAGCCAACTGTATTTTCTTTGAATGTGGGTTTCAGTGCTATTTCAATGAATGTGAGTTTCAAGGGTAGAGAAGTTTTAATGCTAAGTTTGTTTTCATTGTGAGACTGCATTGCTTTGTTTAGCAGATGTCTTAGTGTGTGTGCTGTAAAATGCAAAATAAAACTTTCAAATGAAGTCCAAATCATAGTAGAAGTAAAGCAGTATGCACATTAGTGTTTATGGTAAATGGGGTGAAATAGCCAAGTAATGGTTCATTAGAATGACTGCAGGGGGGAAGCTCCATCCGACCATGATTTTGTGAGGGGGAAGGGCAGCAAACTCAAAGACAGCCCTGGGTGAACTATACTTCATAACTGTCCAGATTTTCACAGAATGAATAGATTTTTGCTTCTTATTTTTGGTTTGTTCCTCATAAAATTTGTGGTTTTCTGGCAAATCATTTAGGAATGAAGTCACTAATTAATGACAGACACTGAGTTTCAGACTTCATAACCTTCAGAAAAATGCATGCTAAAGCAAGACCTGTTATTCTATCAAATGTCTCAGTTTATATAAAAGCAATTTTTAGTACTGTTTATATGTTCCCCCAATATATTTGGCCTTGTCCAGATTTCCTGCATCAACAGGTTGAGAGGTACGTGCAAATAAATTGCTTTATAGAATTAGGCATATCCAAACCTCTCAACTGTCTCTGATTTTGGCACAAAATGTTGCTCTTCCCCTAATAATCCCTCCGCAAAATGGCAATTTTGGAAGAAAAGGTGGAGGGTTTACAATTAATAAATAACTGTAATAATCAGAGTTATAGATTACTTTTATTTCAGAAATGCATGTAGAGTCTTTTTTTATTTTGTCAGCTGCTCAAGTTAGCAGTACTAATATTAAAAATGTGTCCCTTCTTTGACAGGTTCCCAGCTGTATTGTGTGGCTATTTTATATTTTTGCATCACATTTTTGGTCCATTTTTCATAAAATTGTGTTTTTTTTTTGGCAAATTAGTGGCAAATCATTAAAGACTGAAATTAGAAAATAATGGCAGACATTTGAGTTTCTGATTTCATACCCTTCAGAAAATTCATACTAATGCAAGACCTACTATTCTATTATATTTCTATGTTTATAACAGCAATATTTAAAAATTGTCCTTATTTTTGTGCTTTTGTCCCATTTCTATGTATGGCTTTGCCCAGATTTCTTGCTCTGAGGTTGAGAGGTATGACAATGTGTCAGAGCCATCACAGTCAGCCAGAGACATTTCAAATTGTGACATACTTGTTGCACCCCACTACCCCATGTAGTGATTCTGGATGTGTCCAAGCAAGGCAAGGAGCAGTTATACAGTGTAAATGTGCAGAGTATCCCCCATCCAAGGTAGACACAAGTACTACAGTAACTTTTCATCTGTCCTTGATTTTGCAGAATGTTCTGGTTTCTGTCATATTTTTATACTATTGATTTATGCTTATTATTATTCAGAAAGTGCATGTTGCTCTGTGTTTAAGTAGCAATGCTTTAATGACCATCATGTAAGCTTGTTTGAGATTGTAAGATGCAAGTAAGCTTTAATAAGCATACTGTTAAAGAATTGCCAACGTTGAAAGTCTTTCTGTTGTTGCCATGCAGAGAATACTTACATAACTACATAACGTATAAGCCTTGGGAATTGAAATGTATATGACAGTATTTGTAATAAAGAACAGGATTACGTTATTTTAAGAAGCGTATTATATTTGTTGGAGACTTGCAGTCATCTTTGCAGGCTTTACCTGTAAACTAAATAGAATGCCAATCTATCATGTGTGGTCCATAACCTGTGCGATAATCCTTTAAGCAATGTATCTTGAGCTTGTTTCTTGTTTGCTTTTCATTTTTTACTTTGATCATGTTTTCCCCATGAAACAAGTAGATAGTTGTTGTTAGGCAGCAGGTCTTTTTTGGATAAGAAGCATTTTTACAAGTAGGGGTATCACAGAGATTTCTACTTTCAGCATGTTACTTGGTTCTTTAATAAAGCTGAATATAAATTATAATTAGAACTGCAGTGCAAGGAGAAGTGGTTTGAGTTGAGTGCTGCTTGTTTTTCTTTAACTTGATTTTGACTGCCATTCCAGTAATGTATTTAAAAAGTAATTTATTTTTTCATGCCTCACAACCTTTTTGTTTCCATCTAGATATTAAGTAAGCTGACATGCAGCCAATGCATTGAAATATTTTTTTTCTTCTACACTTCATTTTGTCTTGATTGGACTCTCATAATGACAGTTTGGCACCCAAGGCAGCGTATTTAATTAAAGTTACAGTTTTTGTGGTTTTGAGCATAGCTTCTCCCCTTTCTAGTTGGTCACACCCCTTCCCATTGACCCCACCCATTCTGCTGTCTCCTGCAGCCCCCCTTTGATTTGAAGTCACCAGCCACCACTGACCACAATACCTATGTTTCAGAGAATCCTGCTATGACTATTAGTTGTATATAAAATAGAATTAACATGCCTCTGTCAGTGTTGAACACATGACTGCATTTGAAGTGATCTGAAGAGACATTAAATTGATCAGTGTACATTGACGCACCTGGAATTTTAGCAAAGGGAATGCTGTCCCTTAAATTTGGTGATAATCACTTTTATTTGTTGGAATTGTCAGTATTGCTGTATTACTCTTATGCAAAGGCTGCTTTTGTATCTGCCACATTTCACAGCTTGATCAGGCATAATGAACTCAAAATCCTTGAGGTTTGTAAATAATCCTACCTGAATACAAGCGGTAGTTATGAGATGCTTTGCTGAAATGGCAATATTGAAAGTTTCAAATCATAATATTGAGAACTGCCAAAGTTATAAGGTCACACGTTTCAAGTCATAATATTGAGAGCTGCCAAAGTTATAAGGTCACCATTGCTGAAATGAATACATTAATCATGTGATTAACAATTATGAAAAAATGTTGACACCTTTGTCAAAATACCTACTGTAAGGACCTAATCAGCTAATAAACTATGTACCTTGTAATCATATTTTGAGATAATATTTAAACATGTTTTGTTCTGTAAAGTGACAACCAATGCATTCAAGATGTAGTGCAAAAAGTTACATTGTAATATACCACACATATATGCATACATACATACGTACAAATATTACAAGCATGGGCAATAATGCCCTTCTAACCTGCCAATATACCAGAACATTTGTTCCCATAGTAAGTATCTAGGCTGTTCTTAAAAATATCTAAACTAGTGCTTGCTTTAATATAATTTGATAGTCTATTCCAAGCATCAGCTATTCTCTCAGGGAGCCGATTAGTACACTTCTTATTCCTATACAGAATCTTCTACAAACAATGACTTCATCATTTCTGATTTCCTGCACTTTATAAATCTTTTTTATACAACCTATAGTTCTATAACTGTCATTAACCAGTTGGTTGATATGATTAGAAAAACTCAAAGCTCAAAGCTAGATCTACCCATATACCTAGGTCTTTAAATGAATCTACAATTTCAATTACTGTGTGCTGTATTCAGTATTCATCCTTCAATTTAAGCCTCAAAAATCTAAAATGCTTAGCTTTTGATGTATTTATCAGCATATCATTCTCCTGTGTCCAAATGGTCAATTTAGTCAAGTGCTTTTGCAGACATACTGTATCTGTAACATATATAATCAGTTTATTTTCAAGTCATCTGCACACAGGCTGTAGAACACCTGAGACGAAAAAGATATGTACATCTTAGAGATACAATCTAAACAAGTATGGACCTAAGATAGAGCCCTGTGGGACACCCTGACTGTAACCAAGGATTTCACCTGCCCAGTTGCTGTAAGATACTTGCCATGTTCTATTTGTAAACTATCCATCTTATCAAGAGTAAATCAATATCTAGTTGATCTTATTTTTGATCAGTGTTTTATATATCACCCTGTCGAATGCTAAAGTTAAATCTGTATAAATTACTTGACAGCAAAATTTTTCATTCATAGCAATTATTATATTGCTATGAAACATCATGTTACAGGTGATAATAAATCTATTTTCAAATTATGCATGCTGATATATAGTTTCAAGTTCCATCCTATCCAGTTCTGACAATAACTTATCCAATATTACCTTTTCCATTATTTTTCAACAACACAAAATTAAACTAAGGGATCTGTATGACTCTGGGTTTGTCTTACTTCCCTTTCCCTTAAAGACAGGTTTAACAAGTGAATGTCTCCAATCATGCTGAATCTCCCCATATTTATACAACCTAGGAAATGACAGATACAATGGTATTGTAAGTTCATCCCAAAGTGTTCTCAGGTCATTATTATTAATTTCATCCACTCTCTGTGCTTTGTTTGGATCCACTTTGAATAGTTCTTTTTCAATATAATCTAATTTGATTTCAGTATATGAGTTTACCTGGATGTCATAGGAACATGTATCACTCTCTCTGTGGTACCAAACTGATTTGCATAATATTTTAGAAATATATCTGTCTTCTGATGTGCCTGAGAATAATTTTAGATGTCTTTACTCCTTCCACATTTTATGTAGCTATAAAATGGTTTCCTGTTATTCTCAATATCTTTAAACTTTCTTAAAATTGTTCTCAGTCTTGTCTCAAACAATGTTTAATTTGTCTGTCCAGCTTGTTTATTTCAGTTTTCAAAGTCAAAGTAGAACCTCTTTTCCATTTCTTATATTTATCTTATATTTTTTGTCTCTTACCTTAATGGAAATATATCCTCCTGACAGTGTATACCTAGATCCTGATGTCAAATATTTTTTTGAATTTTTTTTTTTTTGCATTCAAACAATATCTCTTTCAGAACTTTTCACATTCCTTTTGCAGTTTTTCTACTCAGTGCTCCAATTAGTTTTACATAACGACTGCTTTGCTTTCATATACTCTGATATTAATCTGCTGTGCAATGGTTAAGATTTAAGTTTGGCAGAACTATCTAGCAAGAAATTAACCTTTGTTACCCCATGATCATCGCACATCAATGATGATAAAACTTGACATGAAATAACAGTAATTTATTTAGAAACACAAACTATGTCTAATATGTATTACTCCCTAGTAGGCTTTATTACAATATGAATTATTATTCCTGAATATACACTGTAAATAAGTTGCTTACTAATGTTGTTGAATCAACATTATTCCAATTTGTTTCTGGTAAATTTAAGTTCCCAGCCAGTAATATTCTTCCCTCATGCAAGAAATGTGTGAATTCCTCTAGGTCATCAGCAATGGACTTTGGTGGTCTGTACACTCCAACAATTGTTATATGTTCCAGGGTTGTCTTTATTGTCACAGTTACACAATCTACATTATTGCTGTTATCACTGAACATGTAATAATCACTGGTCTTGTAACAATCTTTAATTCTTACCATAACACCTCCACCTGATTTTTTGTTAGAATGTCTGTTACAGTAAAAACAGTTACTCCCTGACAGAAATGGTTTCCAGTCATTGTTCTTTGACCATGTTTAACAAGCTATAACAACATCAGTCTTATGGGAATGTAGTAAATTTTCCAATTAAAAAAAAAATATTATTAATGCTCCTACCATTAACAACCATTAGAGATGCATCAAATGTTATCTGTGAACTATTAATTTTTTGACAAAACTCCTGCCTTGTGTTTCTCAAATATTGCAAAATATCTGCTGTAAAAATTCCCTTCTCTGATCTTGACAAGTGTACGTCATCCTGTCTAAGTAGATGTCCTTGAATTAAGCTTGGATGCTTTTCACATTTCCATTTTTTTTCATGTAGGTATTTACTCAAAAAAATATTTTCATTCACTGTGACCTGACTATCCTTTCTATATGTGATTTGTGAAAAATATGTCCTAACACCTGTAAAAGCTATGCCATCCAAGAGGGCTGTAAGTTCATTATTAACAGACATAGAGTCCTTGGGGATGAGATCATTTGTACCAACATGAATAAAAACAGATCCCTACTCCTTACATTAAGGTGTTCCAAGGCTTGTCTCACATCCTCTATTTTTGCTCCTGGCAAGTATAACACAATTTGAAGTTAAATATCTTCTCTGCAAAGCATCAGTTGTTCTAATAACTGAATCTCCAATTGCAAGAATATATTTTCTGACCAGATCTGAGGAATCTTCAACTACTAATTCAATAATATCTGTTCTGTAAATTGTTAGAAAGGAATGATCTGCATCATCTTTACTCTTATTAATTAATCTCACTTTTTTCATTGCTTATTACCTTTTTGAGCATGAAATGCTCATCCAGCTGGCTTTATACATCGACAGCTTGAACCATGCTGTCAGCTTCTGTCTTTCTGCTCTTTCTTCTAAAGGTAATGTTCTTCATACCTTCATCATTCAGTTTTGATTTCTTCCATTTCACCTGCTCCTTGCCTTTTTTCCTACCTTCTCTTTTGGAAAAAAATGTGTCATCTTCTGAAGTTTTTCTGATAGAAAAATGTTATCATTCCCTGTAATCTCTGTGTTACACAACAAAGCAGTGTCCTTTTTAGTAAATATTCTCTTTACTTTATAGACCTTAATCAGTTTATTTTCTTTGTTGTTATTTGTTGTGAACTTCTTCCTTTCTTTCTTTTTTATTTTCTTCTATATGATCTAAGTCCTCAGATTGCTGAATACTTGTATCCAGAATATCAAAGTTGTCAGTGTATTATCCTGCTCAATAGGGGTTGAGTGATCTTGACTGACAATAGACACATCCTTTCCTAAATGTGTTCTGTTTGCTCTTTGCCTAACATTTATCTCATCAGTTCAGCCATTAATATATGTAACAACAGCTCTCAGAGCTGTGCCAATTGCACAAGTGCAATTATCATCAGTAAGTCTAGATTTACTTCTAATAAAGGTAAGCAAATCATCCAACTTTTTACATGAAGAACACAGATCACCAGTGTTAGATGTTATCTTCAAATATACATAGCATTTGTTACACTGTACAAGATATTTGTGCTTTAGCAAATCATTAATGGCAAACTAATTTAATGAATCCATTTTCAACTGCAAATGAATAAAGAAATTTAAAGAAACGGATAATCAAAATCAGTTATGACAGAATCAGAATTCACAGAGATTTTAAATCAACATTTATGAGAAAAGTCACACAAACAATAAACAACTAAATATTACATTAAGTAGAATAAAGCTGTTCCTGTGACCATACCAGTTATAAAAGTCACACAAAAGCTGGAATTCCTCTACCTCATGTGCAAAGGCACACAGTTGCTCCTGCTCAGTATTGCTCACAGTTGCACCTCTTTTTAACAGAGAGATCAGCTAATTACAGTCAATCTGGTAAATCTTCTTGTGTACAAGCTATCCCTGTCTTACAGGCAGCTGCACAATCACAAACCAACACAAGATTGTGTAGATAAACTCTGAATAACAAGCAAAATAAGGAATACTCTCAAAGTTTACAGTTATAGATTCATATTTTAGCACAATCATCACATGTGTAAGAGTGAAAGGGAAGGTCTACAAGAGGGTAGTGAGACCAGCTATGTTGTATGAGTTGGAGATGGTGGCATCGACAAAAAGGCAGGAGTCAGAGCTGGAAGTGGCAGAGTTAAAGATGTTAAGATTTGCACTGGGTGTGACAAGGATAGACAGGATTGGGAATCAGTATATTAAAGGGTCAGCTCAGGTTGGATGGTTTTGGAGACAAAGTCAGAGAAGCGAGATTGCATTGGTTTGGACATGTGCTGAGAAGGGATGCTGGGTATTTTGGGAAAAGGATGCTAAGGATGAAACTGCCAGGTAAGAGGAAAAGAAGAAGGCCTAAAATAAGGTTTATGGATGTGGTGAGAGAGGACATGCAGGTGGTTGGTGTGACAGAGCAATATCCTGAGGACAGGAAGAAATGGAAACAGATGATCTGCTGTGGTGACCCCTAATGTGAACAGTCAAAAGAGAAAAAGAAGAAGTTCACACGTGCCTTTACATGAAGTATGCCAACAGCAATTTGCAATTATGAAACAAAGAATATGTCCATGGTCACATTGTAAAATCATTTGTCAAAATCCATCTATCCAGCCAGCCACAACCCTTTTTACCATTTCTACACATGGGGTTGGAGTATCACTTCAGCAGTGTCAAGGCCAGTCATCAAGAACCCAGGTTCACATCACTGGGTGGCTAGCCCTGCCGCAGTTCTTCTTCCATACCACACACTTGCCTGAACACTTACACCTAAGGCCAGTTTAGACTGTCCAATCCACCTACTACATTTCTTTGGAATGTGGGAGGAAACTGGAGCACCTATAGGAAACCCATATGAACACAGAGAGGACATGCAAATTCTGCACAGAATGCACCCCAGCCTAGAGCTGAAATGGAAAACCTCCTGCATTGAGGTAACAATGCTATCTGCTGTGCCACTCAACATAATTCATAAAATAAAGACCAACTAAAAAATGCTCAAAAAATGGTCAAGCTGTGGACAGTAGATGTAATTCTCTTTTAATGGTAATGAACCAGTGGCCCCATATTATATATGTGGGGGTGCAGGGGGGTGAATATAACCTGTTTTGTGTTATTTTACTGCTTTTATTGTAGTTTCAGAGTTTCAAAACTTCAGTCATATGGCCTCAGCTATATGGGTTTCAGAGTTTTGAAACTTTGATAAAACAAAGTAGACATATATATGGATTCACTTTACATGCTCAATGTTTTAAAACATCAAATTTCATATGGCCAAGACCATATACTCAATGTTTCAAAACATCAGACATGTAAAGCAAAAACAAAAACAACACAAAAATTTTTTCTAGGACATTTTTGCAGGGGTCAAGCCCCCCTGAACCCCCCACACCCCCTGTTATTTAAATGTACCAACTCTGAGATCGCACTACAGCAAGGAAAAGGGAAAATTTCACATTGCACGCTGTATGGAGATTGGAGATCTCCGCTCACCACATTCGATGTTTTAAAACATTGATTATATGGTCTCAGCTATATGAAATTCGACATTTTAAAATGTCGAGCATGTAAAGTGAATCCATATAAATATATATATATATATATATATATATATATATATTTTTTTTTTTTCTTTTTGACAGTATAACCATTTTTCTTTCTTTCTTACTTACGGGCTGGATTTCAGGGAATTAGGCAGTCACATATTATGGCAATATGGTCAGTTTACTCTCAAGAGTTACACATGAGGATAGTGAAAGAAAATGAAAACCTGATGTTTTCATTTTCTTAGTTGTTAGCACTCATGGATTGACATCCTCAAGTGTCCAGTATTTGGAAGATGTAGTTTAATACTTGTGCCTTATAGCTAGATTGGGGATAATAGAGACAAAATGCCTTATATTATTACTGAAAAGAAACTGCTGTGATGGTGTCATTATTTAAACCACACTCAGTGCTGAGATTTATACTTGTTTTTTTTTTCATTGTATTTACTTAAAGTTGTTAACCTGACAATATACCACTGATCCAAATAACTCTTTCAATAGGCAACCCAGAAATATAACACTACAATATAAACTTAAGGCCATTTTGAGAATCCATCAGCAAAAACAATATGTCTTCAGGAGGTAGATGAGAAAGTGGATACAAAGAGCAGATCATACAGACTACACAGTAACAGCAAGAAATGAACAGAGCTGAACTTTGCATGGGCAGTAGCACCAATTGTTATACCACTGTACTGATCACTATAAGAGAAAATACTGGTTGGACTCTTCAGCTATCAGAGATATTAGAGCTACTTGTAGATACTTATAACCAAGTCCCCTCTCCCATGCAAACAAAAAAAAAAAATACTTTTAACATATTAGTGGCAGACATCTATGTGCATTATTATAGCACCTGGTATAACATCCATGTGCAGAATTCTGGGCATGCCCACTCTATGCAGGTTTCCGCCAGACAGACTGGGAGTGGTGAAGAGGAACTACTGATACTGCATTGTTTGCCTTCCATTTCAGCCAATAGCAATGTGCTTTTAAGTTGTAATTGGTTGTCACCATTACATTCTTGTGCACATCTCCGGCTCAGTCTTACTACATGTTGCTCATCAATGAATACCCAGCATGCACTGCATGAAGAGAATATTTCTGGCCTATCTGCCAGCAAAGATGCACTCTGGTCTCAGCAAAGCAATAATGTATAATTGTCATATGCTATTAGTGCCTTAAATATGCATTTAATACATTATGTACATCAGGCTATGTTATTATAGGCTCAGCTTAGTGAAAAATATCTGCTAATTCTTATAACCTGCCTAAGGGCAGTCATACTTTGCAACAACATTTTAATTTTCTCTGACTTTCACATGTGTAAAGTCAGTAATGCAGCAGCCTCATCTTAGCTGAATCTCCTACATGGGCATCTATTAAAAATAATTTCTTATGGATTACTCTGCTGTTTGCCTCTCAGTTATAAAATAATAAATTTGACAATACTAACATTAAACTTCTCTCTTCTTCTTCTCTTGTTTTGAGTTGCAAAGGCATAAACCACACAAGCTATAGGTCCTGTCCTGTAATATTTCTGCAGTTCATAAGCTGTTATGATGCACAGGAACTGTAGTAACTTTGGTATTCACAAAATATGTTTTGGCATACAGCACAAGAAATAACCACAATTATTATTGCTTCTGGTTGCTAAAATTAATAGAGAATGTAGAGTCATCATATCAGACCTTGGATGTTAACTGCTTGATGTCTTCTCAAACCCTAAGTGGTCTCTCTGGGTCTCCAACAACTCTCAAAGGCCTTCAGCTGCAGTTACCAGATACAGTATACATCACTAAATGCATCATTTTTGACAAGAGCTTCAGTATGTCTCTTGTGTATGAAAAAGAACTTAACCTCTGAAAAATATTTCCAAAATAGATTTGTAATCTCCTCATTTTTTTTGTGATTGCAAGGGTCAGTCATTCTTATTTCCCGTTAATTAGAATTAATTATGTAAGGGAGTTGCATCTTCATCATTATAGATTTGTTTAAAATCAAAAGAGCTCAATAACAGCGGACATTCATCTCTTTGAATGGAACAGGAGTTCTGTTGCTTGTATCAATGACCATTACCCTAACTTTTGCTGTTTCAACTTCAAATACAATCTCTAGGCACAAAGAAAGAAAGACATGCCACACAATTTTATCTTGGCAAAACATTAAAAAAAAAGAAATATTCCAAAATATATTACATAAATAGTCCACTCACTGTGTCAAGCAGCATCATGCTATATAGCTCTAAATCATGTTCCATACCCTTTGTAGCACTAGAGTGTGATATCATAAAGGTAACACCTCTTTAGATGTTTTATTTATATAACTGCAGCTCATCAGAACATACAAATAAGTTAATTTTACTTTTTATATATTATTTATTTGTTTGTGATTGATAGATTGCACTGCTCAAGCAAATATTGATATCTGTGTATTGCGTGTGTAGATGTGTGCATATGAATGGACGTATGTATATGTATGACTGTGTACTTATGCAAGTATGTGTATGCATTTATCACTGTGTGTTTATGTAAGTACCGTAGAGAGTCAATTATCCAAACTAATTGGGACATAGGATAGTTCGGATGATCAAACATATAACTGAGCCAGATAAAAAACTTCTAAAATCTTGTTTTTTTTCTGCACGCAGGAATACACTTTTCCACCATTCAGTGATTCCAGTGGACAATAAAGAATATTTTTTACACACGAGCTAGCTACAAGCTCAAAAAACGTGCTCAAGAGAATACATATAATGTTTACATATTCAGACTTTATGATTTTTCCTACCCAAAAACTTTGGAAGGCTGGTTCAGATAACTAACATTTCAGATAATCGACGTTTGGATAATTGACTGTCTACTGTATATGCAAATATACCTATGTGTGCATGTTTAACAGTGCTGATGTGTGTGTGTGTGTGTGTGTGTGTGTGTGTGTGTGTGTGTGTGTGTGTGTGTGTGTGTGTTTGTATGTATTTGCACCTGCGGGAATGTATATAAAGCTCTGCATGTGGGTGAGACTCAGTGTGTGTGCTTGTGTGTGTGTGTGTGTGTGTGTGTGTGTGTGTGTGTGTGTGTGTGTGTGTGTGTGTGTGTGTGTGTGTGTGTGTGTGTGTGTGTGTGTGTGTGTGTGTGTGTGTGTGTGTGTGTTTATGTGTGTATATTTTTAACATTAACTGAATTAAGACTAGTACAGTTGGGAGGCCCATCTGTTGCCCTTACAATAGAAATAAGTTGGTTATAATGCCAGTCAGTTTGCTTCTAGTTACATATGTTATTTTGAAAGTGATAAAGCCATGTATGTTAAAACATGTTGCCACATATCATCATGTCAGACTGGCATAATGACAACTATTAACAGCCTGAATTGTACTGCCACATCTGTCAATAATTAATTTGCCCCTTCCTTACCTGTGATCACTCCATTTGTTAAACTAGGATGTCACACCTTACTGCTGCAGAAGTCTAATCTTAAGTTTCTTATCCCGGGGTAGATGTGTGTACCCCATGTGTGTATCCCATGTGTGTATCCCATCATTGGAGAAACCCAGCTCTTTCTCACCTGCTTTATGCTGATGACATGGTCCTATTCTGCTCCAATCACTCTTTCTCTCCTCTCTTGAACTCTAACTTCAGGCTGATTTTCATGCCCTTATTCAATGGACCAGTGATAAACAAGTGTTGCTTAGCTCCTTAGAAATAAAAACAATGCCTTTTCACTAGGCAAAAGTGCACTTCTATCTCCCCAACTCTACAAATCCACGATCATCTGAATGCATAGCGCTCAACCTCTTAGCACAAGAAATATGAACTAAGACAAAACTAATGGAGGACAAAGGCCCAAAAATAGGGACAATTTTTAAATATTGCTCTTATAAGTCTAGAAAGTTGCTAGAATAAGAGGTGTTGTGTTAGCATGCATTTTCTGAGGGATATAAAATATGAAACTCAAATGCCTGACATTATTTTGTGACTTAAAGTTTCAATGATTTGTCAGAAAACCATGAATGTTTTGAGATACAGACCAAAAATCTGAAGCAAAAATATGGACATTCTGTGAAAAGCTGAACAGTTGAGAGGTACAGTTGAATAACACTATTGAAAACGTTACTATATTCAAATACCTAGATATTTCGTTGGACCCTTTCCTATATTTCCATTTCTTCCCAAACTAGACACACACAAAAATCAACTGTCAACTATGCTGGACCAATAGGATCTTCCTTTTTCTTTCCATACCTTGTGTAAATGCCATAGGTAATGGTATCTTACTGGCTTAGCCAGCCTCTAAAAGAAATGCATCCACCATTCATACCATCTCAGATGCCATATGCTGTTTTTAACACTTTCTGAAAAGGGTAGCTGGCTACCTGCAAAACAATGCGTTGAGTTTCTACTCAACTCTCAACTGTTTAAACTTATCAGAAAAGAGACCTTCCCCTCACTAGACCCTAGACTATTTAGAGATGTACTAACATACAACCTTAGAAGTCTTAACCACGCAGGTCCTCTCTTCCAAACCTCCTAAACTAATGGTATAAGTGTTTATCCCACTTAACTAATTCAAAATAAAATAAATAAAAATACAATTTACAAGACACAACAAGCAATTACTTGAAGGTGAACATAAATTGCAGTTGCAATCGAATGTGTCCAGAGGATATGGGCTCATAGGTAAATTCTGCATAAAGCCTATATTAAGACTCAAACATAAAATGAAAAGTGTGAAAAAATAGTAAATGAATTTCCAGAATGTAATTGTTTAAATTATTTTGGTCTGCTTTGTAAATATTTGTATGAGATGAATAATTTGTGTCACATGATATCTTTAAGTGACATGGCTAGATGTTTCTTATTCAATGTACATTATTTTAATGACTAGTTGTACAGAAGGGGGCTTAATGGGAGCGAGGGAGAAACAACAGGAGCATTCAGTAACTGGAAACATCACTAAGTCTTAATCGTTCTTTGCAATACCCAAGATAGTAGTATCTGGAGATGTTCATGGAATTTTATTTGATTTACCAAGCACAGTATCTGGAGGAGTTTATGGTTCACCTGTCTTCCAAATCTGTCCAGTTGTGTCTAATCTTAATGCTGACAAAAAATGTCTGTTCCTTCTTTTGAAATGCAGTGAACAAGTTAACAGTACCAATGCAGAATGATTCTCATGTTTCTTCTTCTTAAACAAAATGGTTTCCCATCTAGCAGCTCTACACAGACTTTGTGCTAACACAGTGCTACATATGGGCTGAGATCATACTACCAACATCTAGAAATGGAGAAAAAGTAACCTTTTGTTCTTTTTATTAAAAGTTCAACAAAGATCATGAACTATATGAAAGCTTAGTCCCCTCAATCATACACAAACACCTGCAAAACACACACAAGCGCGCGCACACACAAACACATAAAGAGAAATGCCCCCAAATGATCTTTCTCAGAGTTGTTAAAGCACTATAGTCCTTTTATTCACTACAAAATGAATTTAAAACTTTGATACATAGAATAACTGAATATCTAGCACCAGAAATACAATAGTTTTTGCATGTTCTTTACATATTTAGATTAACAGTTATCATGAAGTTTCAGTAAAACAATCTTGTTTTTCAGTTTTGTTGTACACACTTTGATTCATGATGTTTTACAGTCTGCCAAAACTCATAATTTATATTAACAAATGAATAACTCATTTACGAAATGAAACACTGAGCAACTAAAACACAGAGAGATACTTTTAAAGAAAATATGTATAACTATTGTGGGGGCTTAACCCTTCCCATACTCAAATGAACAAAATTCTGAATGAGGACGTCAGTAATAATGATAGCTGACCACAAAAACTACCTTTCATTAAAACAGAGATTCCAAGAAATAAGCCAACATGATATATATGGACAAATTGCACTGTCACCCAGCAGTCAACAACTGGGTATTTCATAAAAGTCACATTACTATCAGACTGATTGCAACTGGCCTGTTTCATCAAAAACTGTTCCAACAGAAGTCTTTTGAGTGAATTTTATTTGATTCTTATTTATTTATTTATTTCAGTTTGTTAACCGGGAAAGTCCATTGGGCCAAGGTAGCCCGTTTTCAGTGGAGGCCCGAGGAGAAAAGCTCCAGACAGAAAGACAATATACAATATACAATGTATTAGTACAGCATATGAGAACAACAGTTTAACATTCAATATACAGCAAGGCAAGATTTTACATATCTTGAAATATATGAGCTGAGTCAATCACTTATAAGATATTAGCAAAAACAATACATTTATGTTCATTTAATACACTACATGTATTTAGACAAAGGAATTTTAGAGAGACGAATTGAAGCAGTGGCAGAGATTAGGGTAGAATAGAATAGGGATAAGTATCAGGAATCAGGTAGGATGGGTACAGGAGCACTCCCAGAGGGAGTAGAGGTGAGAGTGGAGTAGGGTTTTAAAGGATGGTAGGTTAGGGGTAGTTCTAATGTAAGGGGGAAGAGAGTTCCATAATCTGGCAAGGGAAAATGGTAGTAGAAGTTGCCCTGGTGCGTGTAAAGGCTTGTAAAGTTCTAAGAGGTTCTGATTTGTGGATCTAAGTGTTCTATGTGACTGGTGAAGTTTTAGGGAAGAGGAGAGTGATGGACAGTTAGAAGGTTTGAAAGTTAGCTTGTGTGCTGTAGTCAGTTGAATGAAATTTAGGTAGCTTGGGAGTTCCAACCAATTTAGAGCATGTAGGGAGTTGCAATGGTGAGTAGAGGATTTGGATCCTGTGGCAAATTTTGAAATTTTGTTATAACATGAGGAAAGTTTAGATTTTAGGGATGATTGGAGGTTAGAGAGTATTGGAGCTCCATACAAAAGGGAGGGTAGGCGGTAGGTGGTAGATGGGAGTTGTCTAGAAGACAGAGAAAGGTAGCGTCTGTGTCGATAAAGCATACCAAGTTTTTGATGAGTCTTTTTAATATTGGTTTGTAGGTGGATATCAAATTTTAGCTGGTCAACGGTAAGAATGCCCAGAAGTTTTGTATGGGAAACTATTTCAATAGTTGTTTTGTTTAGGCTAAGTATAGAGAAAAATGCTTTGTCAGCAGCAGTATGTCTAGAAGGGGTAAAGATCATTATTTTAGATTTGGAGGCATTTAGGGCTAGGTGGTTGTCAAGCATCCAGGATTCAGTGGAGGAGAAGGCTTCTTGCATAAGGTTTATTAGTAAAGGAAGAGTTTTAGCTGAGCAGATGATAGTGGAGTCATCTGCGTAATGCACCAGTTTAGCATTGGGGATCTTTTGGTGGAAATCATTGATGAAAATGTTAAATAGTAAAGGACCCAAAATAGAGCCTTGGGGTACACCTGTTGGGGTGTGAAGGAAAGAGGATGTGCAGTAGTTCCATTCTACAGCTTGTTCCCTGGCTGAGAGATAGCTGGAGAACCATTTGGGAGACGAAGAGGAGAGATTAAGATGGGAGAGTTTAGAAAGTAGAAGCATATGAGAGACAGTGTCAAAAGCTTTAGATAAGTCAAGGAGGAGCATAGAAACTATGTTCCCAGAGTCACGAGCAGAGTTAATGATTTCAAGGAAGGAAAGAAGGGCAGTGGTGGTGCTATGTCCTGGTATAAACCCATGTTGGGTAGGAGTTAGGAGTTGGTTGTCCAATAGGTAGAGTAATAGTTGGAGGTGAATGCAGTTTTCGAGTAGCTTAGAGATAGGGGATAGGATAGCAATAGGTCGAAAGTTGGAGATTGAACAGTTTGTACCTCCTTTATGAAAGGGGATGATGAAGGCATTTTTCTAGAGGTATGGTACATAGGACTCCTGAATGGAGCGATTGATCAGGATGCTGATTGAAAGGGCTATGCCATCAGCAGCTAGTTGGAGAAAGTTGGATGGAATGTCATCTGGGGCATTAGAGCAAGGTTTTAACTTTTGTAGGAGCTTTTTTATAGTGTGGGTAGGAATGGATTTGAGAGTAAAAGGGGAGGACTTAGGGTTCATGGATGTTAAGTTTTTGTTATCAGTTAAGTTGGGGGGGTGTTGTTAGGGAAAGAAGAGGTGAGTTTGCCTATGGAGTCAATGAAAAAGGAGTTAAATTGGGTAGCTAGGTAGAGGTCTGGTGTGTCTGGGTCAGGGCAAGGGTTTTCTTTTTTGCTTAGGGATAATATTGATGAAATACTATTCCAAAATTTTCTGGGATCGGTTTTATGATTATTTTGAAGTTTAAGGTAGTAGGATTTTCGGTCAGTGGCTATTTGTTTTTTTACTTGATTTCACAGTTGCTTGTATTCGGCAAGAGAGTTGGGAGTTTTGCATTTTTGGTAGTATTTCCAGATTTTATCTCGGTGATGCATAAGTAGTTTTGTGTCTTTAATTAGCCAGGGGGCTGTTTTTGATCTGAGTCTTTTGGTTCTACTGGAGGGCGAAGTGGTTAAGTATATCAGTGAAAATTCTATTGAAATGTGAGGGACTTTAGAGGGTTCCAGTCTATCTGTATTAAGGTATTAGAGAAAATTAGGGGGTTGACGTTTTGCATGTTGTGGGTGGTAATGTGTCTGTGTTGAAAGAGGATGGTGGAGGGGGAATGGCATATGTAGGCAGGGAGATGGTCACTAAGGGAGTCTGCGAGAGTACCACTATCAGAAACTCGGTTTGAGTGGGAGGCTAGTATCCAGTCAAGGATGCTACCTGTGGTGAAATCTTTATTTGGTCTAGTAGGGGTTTTGATTAGCTGTGTGAATTGATATAGGCTGATACTTTGAGAAGGGGTAACATCATCATCTTCTTATAAATTATATTGAGCTACTAAATTTTAAAATGTTATTCCTACAATGTGTTTAGTAATTATTCCTTTCCTCTCAGGTTACACTGGACAAGCACATTCTAACAGACAAGTCAGGCACATAAATAAATCACAGTATTTGTCATGCAGCATCCAGCTCAAATCACAGACCTTACTGGCATAGGTAGCCTAAACACAGCCCAGTAAGAGGTCTTCGAACAGCTACCAAATACATGTGAGATATATGGTCCTGGGAAGAGAAGGAGCAGAGTGCATTGATTCCTGACTGTTTCTGGTTGGAGAGTGAGTGTCTGTGCTTAATGTTCCTGATTGGTCTGGCTGCTATTCAAGGCATCTACCAGGAAAAGGCTACAAGCCTACAGACCCTTGCATCATCTGGGACAAGATTGTGGATCACTAAACAGACTGTGGCCTGCTTCTCATCTTAGGATTGGTGCTAGCATTTTGCTTCTGGTGAAAGAAGAAGCAAAGGACCAATGTATCTCAACAGAGTGAAGCTGTGGTGAGACCAGCATTAGTAGTAGCCATTTATGTGACTCCCCTCTTTTCATCATTCTTGACAAGCTAATTTTTTGTTTTCAGTAACTACTGTTTGATTTGTTTCTAACTTAAGAATATCCGCCTAAATACTTCATCTTTATATTTTCAGAGTCTATGTATTAGTTTCCCCTCAAGTGTTTGAAAGTGCTCTGTATAGACTCAGACACATTGAGTGACATTTTTCCTATAAAAGCACAATTTAGATTTCTCCAATTCCTAGTTGCACATAGGACAACTAGTTTGCAGTGACAAGCACTGTCCCCATAGTTGCAAACTGGATACTCCAGTCCTGACAGTGATTGATATTCTCACTCCAACTGTCTAATCAATAAAAAATGGTCTGTTTCTGTGGATATGAACTTTCCTGCTGTCTCCGTTACCTGCTTCATGGATGTGTTGCTCCTGAGGCAATATAGAAATTGCCTCATGTTTACTGACAACCAGTTAATTCTCAAACAACCTGATAGGGTATGTGAGAGATGTATTTACACAATATCACTGGAGGCAAAGCTCTCACATAAAAGTACTTTTAATGTCAATAAGGTTGTCAGTAGAACAAATGCTGCACCCATTACATGCAATTCAAAGCAGACATATCAACCCACATATGCTGAGGCACTTAATTGTAACCTTCCTAAACCACAAAGATCTCCTAGATGAAGTACATATAACAAATACCCTCAGCAGCCGTAAATGTACTCTTTCAAAACAGCACCCACATCAACACATAGAGCTACATCTCTTAGAGCCTTTACCTCTAAGCCCATAAGGCAAGCCACTACACAATCCAACATTCTAGTCATTGGAGACTTAATTGTGAGGTGCACTGATGTCCCTGTCACCTGTCGCAATAAGGAGAAAGTCACGGTCAGTTGCTTATCAGGGGGTAGGATCCACCACATTACGCAGGTACTCAGGTCATTGGATCACAGTTACCAATATGACTCAGGCATAGTCCATATGGGAATAAATGACCTGAGACGTACCTCCCTAGACTATATGAAGAGAGACATCATGGAGTTCTCGGAATATTGTCTCAGGCTGGTATGAGCTAAGCACTGAGCAGCATTTTACCTTCTCCAAGGATGATGCCACAATATGAACAAAAGATGTTTGACTTTAATAAAATGACAGGTATTGAGTAGTAAGGGAACATATTAAATGTTGAATCATGAATATTTATGAGCCCAGAGAGTACATTGGTTTGCCCATTTAAATGTTTTATTAACATTTAATTGGTTAATTGATTTTAACTTGAGTATTTAAGGGATGAATGGCATTAATTTTGATGTATCTGATGAAGTCCAAGTATTGAGGACGAAAGCGCGTACTTGCTGTGTTAATTAAAAGCGTTTATGCTTTTCAGTGTTGTTGTTAATAAATTGAGTGGATTTTAATCTTCGGGTTTCCTGTTTTTGGCTCGCTGCACTCTTATTTTGATTTATTGGTGTATTTGGAGTGCTTTCACTTGGTTTTAATAGTTTAATAAATGGCTTACTTTCTGGTGTCATTCTAAGGTGGTGCAATATTTGTCAGCATGGAAGAAGATGGTCAACAGACCATGCTGCTTTGCCAGGTATGGTCTGCACCTCTCCCCAAATGACACCAAACGTACATGCACAGAGATTCCTGGATTTTGTAAACACAACCCCCCTGGACCAGATAGTTAATAGACCAACCAGGGGTGCAACCATACTAGATCTGGTCCTCATTAATATGGGAGAGTGCAGCACACCCCCTACTTTAATGCCTTCCCTGGTAAGGTCAGACCACAAAATGGTCTCCTTTGAAGTAAAAATAAAACCTGGACCCGCAGCTAAACCTGGGATATTCAAGAACTATTCTAAGGCTAACCTCCTACTATTAAGTGAGAACCTGGCAAAATTTCAAACCTCCATAAACCCTAAGAACACTGCTGCCTATGCAGAACTGTTCACAGAAATCCTGTACAAGCACGCTAATAACTGCATAGAGGCAACTATACCCACCAGGAAGTAGTACAGAACTAACTCAAAAAACAAGACACCCTAGTGGAATCAAAAACCAATAGGCTGTATAACAGGAAGAAGAAATCATGGCAAAAATTAGGAGGTGCAGCACCCAGCAGGATAAAAGCACTCTCGTCAAACTAAACAAACAACTCAGAGGACAAAGAAAGTCTACCAAAGCCAAATTTGAGGTACATTTGGCCTCCCAGGCCAAGAACAACCACAAAGCATTCTTTAGCTATGTCCGCAATCTCAAAGGCAATACACGATTGTGTACAGAGCTCATTGTAAATGGAGCTACCTATACTGAGCCAGAAGATATAGCAAACCTCCTGGCTGATAAATTCATCTCCAACTTTACCCCTCAACCTTCCCTCAGGAAATATCATTAAATATAACTCCTCCTACTATCATTAGGGAACAGGTCCTTAATGCTCTCTGTAAGACCAAGAACACTGCATCAATGGGCCCAGACAATATCTCAGAATGTCTTCTAAATAGCAGGAAACATAAGCTATCAGGGCCACTGGAATTACTATTTAACTGTAGTCTCCAAACAGGTTTTGTGCCTCTTAAGGGGAGAAAGGCAACAGTCATCCCTCTGCACAAAGCTGGGACATCTACAGACCCTGCAAACTACAGACTCATAAGTCTCACTAGTCTAATATGTAAAGCCATGCAAAGAATTATCATGGAGATCAACAGTGATCTAGTAAACCTCCAGACACTTGACCCAACCCAGTTTGGTTTCGTCGAGGGCAGATTATGCCTACTCAGCCTGGTGGACTTCTTTGAGAAGGTCACCAAAGCAATGGATGAGGGCAACATTGTTCACACTCCCTGCCTTGACCTGACCAAGGCATTTGACACAGTACCCCACTCAGGCATTGTTGGCAAACTCAAGAGGTTAGGTACAAACCCATATGGCACCCACTGTTTAGCCAACTGGCTCATAGACAAGACACAGGAAGTTAGAATTGGGGAGCCCACCTCTACAAAAAAGCCAGTCACAAGTGGAGTCCCTCAGGGATCGGTCCATGGATTGCTTCTGTTTGCCATTTACTTCTCAGAAGTCAAGGCCAATGTCAGTTGTCTCTGGCTAACTAAATTTGCACGATTGCAAATTAGGAGCTGTCATTGAATCTCACACTAACACAAGTGTTCTCCGGGAGGGGCTGACACAGACCAACAACTGGTGTCAGGGCCATGGACTAAAATTAAATGCCAAGAAATGCATGATAGTATCCTTTGGGAAGTCATCCATCCCTGGTAACTATTGTATTGATAACACACCCCTTAGAATTGACCCAGTAATCAGGAACTTAGGGACACACATAGGTAGTAATCTAGCCTTTGACCATCATGTGTCTACAGTGGTGAGGAAATCATTCTATATTGCATAACTTATAAACAAAGGTATGGCATCTAAGTCCAAGGAAGTCATTGCTCCACTGTATTTGGTATTCATCAGAGCTATCATTGAGTACAGTGCCTCCTTTGGTATGTACCTAATCAGGCATATCCAACAACCGGAACATCCACAGAGGTTCCTTACTAAAAAGAATACAGGGCATAAGTAAAATGTCCTGTGCAGACCACCTCAAGGCCCTATCCTTGTTATTCTGTCTCCTACAGGCTTTTGAGGGGAGATCTATACCTGGCATACAGGGCAGTGTCAAACCACACTCTG
This sequence comes from Protopterus annectens, assembly GCF_019279795.1. Taxonomy (NCBI): domain Eukaryota; kingdom Metazoa; phylum Chordata; order Ceratodontiformes; family Protopteridae; genus Protopterus; species Protopterus annectens. The sequence goes on along the minus strand of NC_056728.1, from coordinate 1,413,639,432 downwards.
ATGGACCTCCTGCATATCCACAAAACAAACAGCACTAGAATTACCCATCCTAAAGACTTAAACATTGCCTGTGATATAAATAAGTCCTGCTGGAGGGATAGGTATGTATCACAGTGACTACCGTGTCTATGGAACAGGCTCCCCATCCATGTGAAGCAGAGTTCCTCCCTAACCCAATTCAAGTGCAACTTGGACAATTGGATGGCAAACCAGAAATCCATTGCTGGTTTGGCACCTATGTCTCTAATGGACACAGGTAACCTGTAAATGGTTCATCTCTCAAACCCCTGCTTACACTTATCAAGGGTATCAGAACTTGTCAGAGATTTGGGATTCATGGCTAGGCTTAAAAAGGCTCTTGTGGTCATTAGCCTAGTAAACACATATGAACCTATGAACACAGCTCATGAGAGACAATTGATCCTTTGGGAAGAACCTTAACACCAGTGAATAGCAGCACTCCCTACAAAATGTGCAGCAAACTCCTCATGAAGATAACTGAAAAATGTCTTCTTCAGATACACAGACTGTAGAAAGCTGTCTGTAATGTGAAAAAGCACAGTTAATCTATTCTTCTATGCAGTAGCTGTTAAAAGGAATATTGCCTATATTTTCATATGACTGCCCTTTTAAACTGTCAGATGACAAATTAGATGACAAATTTTTACCTAAAACTCTAACATTGCTCCACTTTTTGTGACTGATAGTTCCTTCTTGACACTTCAAACATATAATAAAAGTGTCACATGGGAAGACATAACTCATACATTGGCTAGTGGAGATAACTATCTCTGCAACAGATCATTGCAAGCTACAGTCAGATTAACCAGCCCTGCAATGTATCGCACTAAGTCCAAACGTAACATGCACTGCCACCATTTAAACAGTGACAATGGTCTTTCTTTATATGCATTGTTAGGAAAGGAACCCACCGAGTATTAACCGCACCAATCAGTGACCCTGTCAGGTTTCTTACAAGGCTAAAGTAGTTCTGAGCTCAACGATTTTAGGCAGTAGTGAAAGAAAAATCCAGACTGTGATCACAGATACTAGATGGAAAAATAAGTACTTGTGCATTGTGCATATATCCACAAAGGGTCAGTAACACAAAGATGTCATGAACAAAATTCCAATGTTCAGGCTAAACTCTAAAATCATCTAAAACCAAATGGGTATTACCAGAACCTTCTTCTGAAGGAAATGGAAAATATATCTCTATGAATTCCAAAATGCTGTAACCTAAAAATGAATGCTTAAATGTTGCCTGAGAAAAGACAAATGGGAAACACTGGTCTCAAAACCAAATTTGGCATGGATGCAAATTGTCATGCCCCACCCTTCATTCAGCAATGAGCTTTCATTCCATGCTGAGATGCCTCTGTAATTGATGCAACCAACATCATTAGGTGGCAGCATCTACCAATATAGATTCTAGATATTCTTTATAATCCCAACAAGTTTTATTTTTTCACAAACAGTTGGTTGTGAGTTAATATCCTTAGACTGTAAATATCTTCTCCCTCCCTGCTAAACCACCCTCTGTAAAGGCAGCCTTCATTTTCTGGCTGGAAATATTTAGCTCATATCTTCCAACTACAGCCTTTAAACTGCTCTTTGCTGGTACTTTTTCTGCCATACTCACCTCTAGTGTTCTTTCCCGCTCCATTCACCCTATGGGTTCACTCTGCTCCCCACCCTGCCCCCAATTCTCACCCGCCCCCAGTACTCCTAGCTTTATTTCTATCTTACCCCACCCTCTCAGCTGAATTACCCAATACCAGCTCCCCCCTCATTACTCCTCCCACCTATAGCCATCCTTCTTAAACTCTGTAATCTGTACTCATCCCAATAATTATATTCCCCTCCTCTTTCCTTAAATCTCTAGAATACCTCCATCACTTTTTAAACCCTTTCCTCTTCATAGCTTTCTCTATTTTATTAACCACTCATACCACTCTCTCTTTGCTCCAACATGCTCTCCTCACGTTATCACACCCTCCAGTACCCCAGCCTCCTCTTTCTGTTCCTACTTCCCTTATACTATACTACCTCATATTCCACCTATGCTTGTCCAATACCAGCTACAAAGACAACTACCATACAAACCCACCTTCCCCCTCACTCTTACTCCCATTTCCACTCTATCTCCTCTTCTCTCATTCAGCCCAACCCTCTGTACCTATTCCACCTTAAACTCTTCTCCTCTAAAGTCAAGACACTGTCACCTGCTCCAATCTACAATCCACCAAAATTAATGCCTGGCAGATCAATATGGCTAAAGGATATCTCCTTCAACAACCTAGTCCAAGCTGGTGATATCCATCCTAACCCTGGTCCTACATCCTTTATTAACAACACTCATCCCTTACCCTCTTCCTCCTATCTCAACACCCTAAAGATTTTACAATGAATGCACAAAGTCTAAACAACAAAGTACACCAATTTTAAGCTTGGTTAAACCATAACCAACCAGATATCTTAGCCATCTCCGAAACCTGGCTCAAGCCCTTTATCTCCGACTCTGAGATTCTGCCCCCAGGATTTCATTGTCTCAGAAATGACCGACTAAATAAAAAAGGTGGAGGCACTGCCCTAGTCCACTCCAACCTTCTTACCATAATTCCCCTCCAAATTCCAATTCCTCAATTCCAGAACACTGAACTAATTGCTGGAATTCTGAAACTAAATAAACATAAAAATATCTCCATCATTGCCCTATATATCTCACTTGGTAACAATATCTCTACACTCGAAAATATTCTCCTATGGGCCTCTACTGAAATTAACTATGAAACTTGTATCCTTGGTGATGTGAATATTGACTGGAATAAAATCAATTGCCCCTCTCCCTCCCTATGCATTAAACACTATAACTTCACTCAAATAATCCTCTCCATCACTCGACCTAACAAAATAAACTCTCCTGGATCCACTATAGATTGGATCCTAGTCTCAGATCCAAATAAAATAACCAATTCTGGCACAATTCCTGATACCTTTAGCGACCACCTCCCAGCCTTCATGCATCGCTCAACTAGTTATTCCCCACCCCAGCATCAATACATTCAAACTCGTAACCTCAGTAGCTTCAACCCAACTACTTTCACAAATACTTTCAAACAAATGAACTGGCAAATTCTAAACATCCTTCCTCTTGACAAGGCTATAGAATACTTCAACTCTGTCTTCCTTGATACTTTAAACTCACTAGCCCCACTAAGAAACAAAAGGATAAAAAATAAAACTTCTCCTTGGCTATCCAAAGAGACAAAACAGATTATGTACCACAGAGACAAACTATGGAAGCTTTACCAAAACAATAAACTGGCCAATACCTTGCTCCAATATAAACAGCTCCGCAACCGTTCAAAACGACTAATCACCAAAGACAAAAAAATCCTACTATATCAAACTTCAGTCCAATAACAATAAAAACCCCCACAAATTCTGGAACTCAATAAACTCACTCTTCAATCCAGCCTCCAAGAATAATCCCTGTCCTGACCCAAGTAAATCTGACCTCGAACTAGGCTCTGAATTTAACTAATTTTTCATAGAAACTATTAATACCCTCACCAAGACATTTCCCAATAATAATCCAACTGTTCTACACTCTCCTCCTTCTAACTCACCTCATCTGCTTGAACTCAAACCCATCTCCACTAACTTTATAAAAAAACTTTTGTCCAAACTTAAACCTTCCTCTAACGGTCCCGACAATATTCCCTCTTCCTTCCTAAAATGTGCTGCTGATGGCATTGCTCTCCCAATCAGCATCATTATTAACCGATCCATAAAAGAATCATACGTCCCCAAACTCTGGCGCTCAGCTTATATTCTTACCAGCATCTCAAACTTTTGCCCCATTGCTTTGCTCTCATCAATCTCCAAAATCCTAGAAAAATGCATCCACCTCCAATTTACGCCTTTCCTGACCCAAAACAATCTTCTCACCCCTACCCATCATGGCTTCCATCCAGGCCATAGCATAATAACCACTCTACTCTCTTTCCTAGAAACTGTCAATCAAGCCCGAGATTCAGGACACTTAGTTTCTACTGTTTTACTCGATCTGTCTAAAGCCTTTAATACTGTTTCCCACAAGCAACTTCTCTGTCATCTCTCAAACCTTAATCTGTCACATAATGCTTATCCTGGTTCTCCAGCTATCTATCAGATAGATCACAGGCAGTCAAATGGAAGAACTCCATCTCTTCCTTCATACCTACCCCAACTGGTGTACCACAGGGATCCATCCTTGGGCCAATGCTTTTTAACATCTTCATCAATAACTTTCACACTGCTATTCCTGATGCTAAAATCATGATTCAACCTTAGTCTGCTCTGCCTCAAACCTCTCTGAATTGCTGACTAAAACCCAAACTGCCTTCTCAACAACTGAAAACTGGATGCGCCAAACCCACCTCTCTCTCAATGCAAATAAATCAAAGATTCTACTATTCCCTCCCACAAAGACCCTCTCCTACGATCAAAACAGCTTCAAAGTCTATAGTCAAACCAACTCACCTATAGAAGTGGTCCCCTCTGCCAAACTACTTGGCATTACTGTAGATGAACACCTCAAGTTTGATATTCATATTCAACAAAATATTAAGAAAACTCTCCAAAAGCTAGGTATGCTGTATAGGAATAATCGCTTTCTCTCCAACTCTACCAGGCAAACTCTGGCCTCGACTTATCTTCTTCCTTCCTTATTATATGAAGCCCCTCTCCTAACCAACCTGTCCTCCTCTATCACCTCTAAACTAGAAAACTGCTACAATAAAATCTCTAAATTTGCCTCTAAATCTAAAAATACCACCCATCATTGCCTAACCCTACAATCCCTGAATTGGCTTGAATTCCCAAACTACCTAGACTATCTCCAACTCACTACTGCACATAGACTCATATTTCACCCAACAAAATGTCCCGCTCTAACTAACATCCTTCCCCCTTATACAACCAACAGAGCTCTCAGATCTAAAAATCAGAGCTTAATTACTATCCATAAACCTAAACGTCCTGCTGGCCAACTTCTCCTATCTTTCTCACTAGGCAAAAAATGGAATTCCCTTCCCTCCACACTAAGAACAATACCAAACTCAGAAAACTTCAAAACCCAAATATTCAAACACCTGTCCACTAAATGGAAATGTACCTGCCTTCACCCAACCTAATCCAACGGGGTTCTCTCTCTGGTTCCCAAGCTCTACAACTCTCATAGTTATCTTCCTATGAGCCTATCTAAGCTCTCAACAATTTGTATAGCTTCTCTCTAAGCTCTCAACAACTCCTACAACTACCCTCACACAGCCCAACCTTGTAAATATTGTAAATAACATTTTACAGTTGATGTGTGTATGTAAAGAGTATTTACATTTTCTTAAAAGGTTTGTATGTAAACAGTTTCTACACCTAACACATCTGTTTTCCTCAAATGAAACTGTATGATCCCTACCTTTAAGCTTAATGAATTTGTTAACTGTGCATGATATTGAATGCATTTATGAGTAACTATTCTACATAATATTATCTTTAATATTAACTATCAGTTGTATCTAAATTGTATAATGCATCTTGGAGCTTTTCTCCCCGGGCCTCCACTGAAAATGGGTCAGTTCGGCCCAGTGGACTTCCCGGTAATCAAATTGCAAATAAATAAATGTATGTATACATATAGATAGATATAGATAGATATATACACATGTAATATTATCTGTAACAGTAAAGCAGCTTATTAGCTGAATACCTGCAGATTATGTGCAGTGTCACATTGCATTTTAAAGCAGATTTACCCAGTCTCTGTCTGTCTGTCTCTCTCTCCTCTCTCTCACCCTCTTTCCCCCTAAGGAAAAGCCCAGGCTGTCACTAAAGAACAAGTTTCACATCTCAAATGACGGTATACCTGGTTTGTGCTTAATATGTCCTGGTGTGTTCAGCACAAGTTATGACTGCTCTCCTCATAGCATTCCACCCATTTTTCATATACCCACTCTCAAACTAACCTTTATTACATGCTTTAAATTCTTTACTTCAGAAAATCAACAGCTGGAGTACTAAATAAGAGAGCATGCAGGTTTTATAGCCAAGGCACATCTGCACTGGTTTCTAGCATAAGTAATACCCTACTAAAATATGTTTACTAAAAACAAACTTCCAGAACTAGTAAAACAAAAAAGGCGAACCAGGAACAACAATAGACCACCGATTTATTTATTTATTTAACCAAAATTGTACTAAGCGCTTTCACCCACACACATCAGGGCATCTTCAGAGTACTGACAATCCTTGTGTTGAACCTCTTTTTAAATCCTTATGTAAATTAGATAATTGAACAATTAAACAATTAAACAAATTATTACCCTCGCTAAAATTCTTCATTTAAAAGGTACAATCAGCAATATTTACATCAAAAAATGAACATAAACAGCCAGGACTTGTACAAACTTGTTAATTTGTAAATGTAATAAAACCTTCTTGTCAAAAACTATGTATATGTAATACCAATAAATAAAAGTAAAAATACATATATAAATATCTAGATAATAGTATAAATCTAAATAATTATTAAAAATAAATAATTGTTATACAATCCAGCATAAAATCATTCATTGAAAAATTTCCTAACATTAAAATTCATATTGTTATACAAAATATTTAAAACATTAAATTATCAGATGTTAACCTAATACATACAAGATCAAATAAATTGAGACTTGTACTTTAGTATACTTGATATAGAAATATATTCGTTAATACCAGGGCTAGAACTTGCATTTAGCCGTAATTGACATAAACATTCTTTAGCCTCAAGTAAGGTGTTGACATCACCACCTTTGTTATTATTGTAGTATACAATTCTGTCAATAACAAGAATAAAAATCTCTTAAAATTCTGGCATCTTAGACTATGCATATAAAGGGAACTAGTATTTTTCTGTTTTTTAATGTCTCTAACATGTTCCACTATCCTTTCTCGAAGTTTCCTTATCGTTTTGCCAACATAGAAGGCTGGGCATGATGAACATATAGCTAGATACACCACCATTTTTGTGTTGCAATTACAATGACCTGGGCATCTAATTGTTTTGCAAAATTTTGTACATAACATATGGTCCATCATTAATAAATTTACAAGTATGGCATGCCCACATTTGCTCATTGAAGATGTGTTGAACATATTCTTATTATTAACTGCCTCAAAATGTTCTTTAAGATTCATCCCCTACTATAAGTGACCTTGGGCCCAGTCCTAAATTATCAATAAGGTCACCATTATTCTGGAGAATACTTATCCAGGTCTCATGTACTATATTAACTATCCTGGGTGATATATCATTAAATGGTATAATAAAGGTGTCATTTCTAGTAGTGTTATTAGTCCTAGATATACTGTTGTCAAAACCGTACTTTAATATAGGTTTGTATATTTGATGTCTTTTAATATAAATCTCTTCACTAACTTTAGCAATTAATTCTAATGGATAACCTCTATCCAGAAACATATCTGATAATATTTTAATCTCATTGTAAAAATTAATGTCTTCACTAATAATTCTAGAAAATCTGACCATCTGTCCCTTTACTAAATTCTTTTTCTGGTAATAGGGATGGCAACTATCAAAATGTAAAAAATTGGAATGAGTTTTTCCTAAAAATACTTGATTCTAACTTGCCCATGTTTCTATAGAATAAAATATCTAAATACTCAACAATTGTTGTCAAATATCTTAAAAGTGAAATTCAAAAAACTAGATGTCGTTTTTAGAAAATTTTCAAACTCAATAAGCATTTCTCTGTTGCCCTTCAAAATAAGAATGTCCAGGTACCTTAAGTAAGGGCAATGTTAGGCCAGAAACTAAGTAAAACACTTTGTGTTTCCCATAAGGCTAACACCAAATTGGCATAAATGGGCGCATCTAGCCCCATGGCCACCTGTACTTTGTTTATAATATTCACCATTAATAAACATAAAATTGTTTTCAAGTACAATAGCCATCAGTTCACGTAAAAACTTGCATTTAGCCTTATTAGACTCACTAAATTTCAGCAAACTTGTCTCAAACATTTCAAGACCTAGGTCATGAGGAATCACTGTGAATAGGTTGACAACATCAATAGTTACCATTGTCATATCGTCTTCAATATCAACAAAATGTTCTCTAGCTTTTTCTAGACAATGCCAGGAATCTTTAATATATGAGGCAGATGTTTTAAAGTTCCCTTACAATGCAAATCTATATAAGCAATGGCTTCAGTCTTTGAACCCTGGCAGAGACTATGGGCCTAAAGGGTGGATTGTGTATGTCCTTATGGATTTTGGGGATACCAAAAATGGATGGCGTCATTGGATGTTCCACTAATAAAAAATTATATTCATCTTTGGTGATGACTCCATCCATCAAAAATTCATATAGATACCAATCCACCATAACATATGCCCTTTCCATTTCATGTTTTGACACTTTTTCATACATCGTATTGTCACTCAACATTATTGTCATTTTGTTCAAATAGTCTGTTTTGCTCATAATAACAACCCCACCCCCTTTATCGGGTTTCATTACCCTATATTTGTCGGTAGAAGTTAATTCCTTAAGACAAACTTTTTCAGCAGAAGTCAAATTATCAGTAGTCATTTTTTCATTCTTTAATATTCTTCTGATTTGTGTTTCACATAATCTCTCAAACAAATAAATCATTGGGTTCTGTGGGGGTATAAAAGTACTACTCCTTTTTAGAGTAAAACTAGTATTGTCTCTCTGGTTACATTTGTTGTTAACAAAAAACAGCTTAAGGTTAAGTAAAGAGCACTTAACCTTAAGCTGTTTTTTGTTAACAACAAATGTATCCAGAGAGACAATACTAGTTTTACTCTAAAAAGGAGTAGTACTTTTATACCCCCACAGAACCCAATGATTTATTTGTTTGAGAGATTATGTGAAACACAAATCAGAAGAATATTAAAGAATGAAAAAATGACTTCTGATAATTTGACTTCTGCTGAAAAAGTTTGTCTTAAGGAATTAACTTCTACCGACAAATATAGGGTAATGAAACCCGATAAAGGGGGTGGGGTTGTTATTATGAGCAAAACAGACTATTTGAACAAAATGACAATAATGTTGAGTGACAATACGACGATGAAAAGTGTCAAAACATGAAATGGAAAGGGCATATGTTAAGGTGGATTGGTATCTATATGAATTTTTGATGGATGGAGTCATCACCAAAGATGAATATAATTTTTTATTAGTGGAACATCCAATGACGCCATCCATTTTGGTATCCCCAAAATCCATAAGGACATACACAATCCACCCTTTAGGCCCATAGTCTCTGCCAGGGTTCAAAGACTGAAGCCATTGCTGCTTATATAGATTTGCATTGTAAGGGAACTTTAAAACATCTGCCTCATATATTAAAAGATTCCTGGCATTGTCTAGAAAAAGCTAGAGAACATTTTGTTGATATTGAAGACGATATGACAATGGTAACTATTGATGTTGTCAACCTATTCACAGTGATTCCTCATGACTTAGGTCTTGAAATGTTTGAGACAAGTTTGCTGGAATTTAGTGAGTCTAATAAGGCTAAATGCAAATTGTTACGTGAACTGATGGCTATTGTACTTGAAAACAATTTTATGTTTATTAATGGTGAATATTATAAACAAAGTAGGTGGCCATGGGGCTAGATGCCCATTTATGCCAATTTGGTGTTAGCTTATGGGAAACACAAAGTGTTTACTTCTAGTTTCTGGCCTAACATTGCCCTTTACTTAAGGTACCTGGACGACATTCTTATTTTTGAAGGGCAACAGAGAAATGCTTATTGAGTTTGAAAATTTTCTAAAACGACATCTAGTTTTTGAATTTCACTTTTAAGATATTTGACAACAATTGTGAGTATTTAGATATTTTATTCTATAAAAACATGGGTAAGTTAGAATCAAGTATTTTAGGAAAAACTCATTCCAATTCTTTTTTACATTTTGATAGTTGCCATCCTTATTACCAGAAAAAGAATTTAGTAAAGGGACAGATGGTCAGATTTTCTAGAATTATTAGTGAAGACATTAATTTTTACAATGAGATTAAAATATTATCTGATATGTTTCTGGATAGAGGTTATCCATTAGAATTAGTTGTTAAAGTTAGTGAAGAGATTTATATTAAAAGACATCAAATATACAAACCTATATTAAAGTACGGTTTTGACAACAGTATATCTAGGACTAATAACACTACTAGAAATGACACCTTTATTATACCATTTAATGATATATCACCCAGGATAGTTAATATAGTACATGAGACCTGGATAAGTATTCTCCAGAATAATGGTGACCTTATTGATAATTTAGGGACTGGGCCCAAGGTCACTTATAGTAGGGGATGAATCTTAAAGAACATTTTGAGGCAGTTAATAATAAGAATATGTTCAACACATCTTCGATGAGCAAATGTAGGGCATGCCATACTTGTAAATTTATTAATGATGGACCATATGTTATGGTACAAAATTTTGGCAAAACAATTAGATGCCCAGGTCATTGTAATTGCAACACAAAATGGTGGTGTACCTAGCTATATGTTCATCATGCCCAGCCTTCTATGTTGGCAAACGATAAGGAAACTTCGAGAAAGGATAGTGGAACATGTTAGAGACATTAAAAAACAGAAAAATACTAGTTCCCTTTATATGCATAGTCTAAGATGCCAGAATTTTAAGAGATTTTATTTTTGTTATTGACAGAATTGTATACTACAATAATAACAAAGGTGGTGATGACAACACCTTACTTGAGGCTAAAGAATGTTTATGGCAATTACGGCTAAATGCAAGTTCTAGCCCTGGTATTAACGAACATATTTCTATATCAAGTATACTAAAGTACAAGTCTCAATTTATTTGATCTTGTATGTATTAGGTTAACATATGATAATTTAATGTTTTAAATATTTTGTATAACAATATGAATTTTAATGTTAGGAAATTTTTCAATAAATGATTTTATGCTGGATTGTATAACAATTATTTATTTTTAATAATTATTTAGATTTATACTATTATCTAGATATTTATATATGTATTTGTACTTTTATTTATTGGTATTACATATACATAGTTTTTGACAAGAAGGTTTTATTACATTTACAAATTAACAAGTTTGCACAAGTCCTGGCTGTTTATGTTCATTTTTTGATGTAAATATTGCTGATTGTACCTTTTAAATGAAGAATTTTTAGCTGCGTAGGTAATAATTTGTTTAATTGTTTAATTGTTCAATTATCTAATTTACATAAGGATTTAAAAAGAGGTTCAACACAAGGATTGTCAGTACTCTGAAGATGCCCTGATGTGTGTGGGTGAAAGCGCTTAGTACAATTTTGGTTAAATAAATAAATAAATCGGTGGTCTGCAGTTGTTCCTGGTTCGCCTTTTTTGTGTTAAAATATGTTTACCCTGCTTAATGGATCATCCATGACAAATAACCTCTTCTTTTTGAAATCAACAAAAGAATAATAATATCACAATAAGAAGTGAGATGAAAACCAAAATCTTTCTGACCAGAGCTAGCCCCCAAGTCAGAGGCGAGGATTTATTTGCATTGCTATTGACAAAGATTCATTCAGTTATATATTCTGGTAGATGAAAGAACTGTCAGATTGTACAGGCCACAAAAAAATTACCAGAAGCCAACTGCCTTTTCCTGAGAAAGGGTGGTATGGGCCTTTCTGCTCTGGTTATTTCCTAAGGGAGACTGAAAGGTAGTTTCCTCCAGCAACAAAGCCAAGTGATAGGTAAGTCTGGATAATGACTTCATTGTGCATGCAGCATGGAATTATGGCAGAAAACACTAATAATAACCAGATAACTGATAATCTCATATCAGAGAAATGAGAACCAAGCCATTCACCCTTCCTGTGTCTTCCTGAGAAGAAATTAGCAACAGGGTAAGGGAGCCCTGGATGAGGTAAGTACATGCATGGCAGATTAGGTATTGGGATGGTATCTTCCCTTTGAAACCAAAGAGACACAGAAGAAGGGAAGGAAAAAATAGGAGAAAAAATAATGATGCAGGTATACAAAACTCTCTCAGAATCTTTAAAATATGCCCACATTTCAGCACAGCAAATCATTTTATACATGCGAGAAGTGATGTGTCGTGAGTATCATATTACTAAACGTACATTTAAAATACTAGAGAAGATGCCATGTGTAAGCACTGCATTTCCAATGGATGTCCAGGATAAGAAAAATCTTTGTTTTTAATACCTTTTATGTTTTCAAACAAGCAATTTAAATACCCCTCTCTTGAAAAACATTACACAGTCAGTAAATAAATGTTTGGATATTTTAAATCAACACCAGCTATTTTGAGCCAGGCTGTAAGGTCATAAGCAACACTGTGGAACTGCAAGGCCAACAACTGAAACCCTACTGAAATGAACAAATCATTTCTTCACTGACTAATTTTAGGTAAGTAGTTCATACAAAGCGATGGAAAATAATATCCATGGAACATAGATATTTGTTTTTCCACTGTACTTTCCTGCAGAATGAGAGAATACATTTTGGTCCGCAAGTCAGACCTGGAGGAAAACAGGAGCACAAGGCAGTGTGAAAGGGTACCAGAAAAATCATAGCTTGGTATACTGCAGCAACAAGCTCTGACAAGGAGCGGGAACCCTTGGGGTCTGACAAAAGAATACCTCAAGCATGTCCAAAGCTGCTCTCTGGGGAAGAGATGATGTTATTCGAAGTCTAGGACTGCCATTTGTGGAAAATGCTCAGCAGTACAGCTGCCATGCACCTCCCTGTATCACACTAACTCAAAACACACACACAGACGTGCACACACACACACACACACACACACACACACACACACACACACACACACACACACACACACACACAAAACAGCATTTAAAATAAAAATAATAATCATCCAAGCTCACAACCTTCACTGATGAGATATAACTGATGTGTCTGACAGCTCCTGCATAAAGGAGTTTAATTTTCTTAGCTTTATTTTGCTACAGTTTAGGTTAGTTTTAAAGGTCAGTAAAAGGGGTTTTATATCATATGACTATAAAGCCAGTCAGAAGCAGAGATGGAAGTGTATGCAGTGTAGGAAGTGATGGCGGTGGGAGCAAACTGCTACGGAATTAGTATCAGTAGTATACCATAGTGGACTTAGTAACAGAAAATGTACTGCTTGAAATCAGTGACAAGGCCGGGATTATCCCCAAGAAGAGTTAGTAAAAAGACTAGGGGTGTACTAACTGAAATCAGTACAGACCAAGAGGAGTGACATAGACTAAACAGTGATAGGACTAAGTATGTGTTACAGGGCTGTTTGGTGTTTGAAACACATCTAGAAATATATTGCAGTGGAGTGAGAGAGGGATACTGTAGTGTTCCACAATAGAATCCATAACAGGACTACAAATGTACTTCAGCAAAAGAAAAGAAATGTACCAACTATGGGCAGTATCACTAACAAGTTTATCCCACTGGACTAATTAACAAGGCTTGTACTGCAGTGAAGTCAGAGTTAGAACAGAAAGTATGCCATAATGTAGTCAATGACAGATTTGGGAATGCATCACAGCAGAGATAATGATATACCTGTAATAAATAATATTAGAATTAAGATGTGGCTGAAAATACATCACAGTGTGGCTGGTAACAACTTTACTCTCTGTCTCTAATATGATTGTAATGCAGTGGCACTTTTGACAGGGGTGAAGTGCATCACCATTCATTTAATATGCATGAAGATGAGAGCAACAGTGGTAACACTAACAGGACTGGAATGTTCCACAATGGATTCACTCTTACTGTCCCTCCAACTACCATTCCCCAGTTTAGGCACAATGTATTCTTTAGGAGGATTTTATGCTGCTTATGTATCTCAACTGCTTTCTATAACATTATGTATTAATTATTACTGACTGTTTTTTGAGCAAACTGTATTAACTCTTTGTGCAATCTATTTTTTATTTTTGTATTGAAGCTTTTACTGTACTTCTTGTGAATTTGTATACAATTTTTTGTGGAGCTTTTCTCCCTGGGCCTCCATTGAAAAAGGGCTCACCTGGCCCAATGGACTCTCCCGGTCAACAAACTGCAAATAAATAAATAAATGTGACTGAAAGTTTGCCACAGTGATGTCAGTGGCAAGGCTAAAGTGCTCCAGTATGTGAGAGTTCTGGGAATGCAATGCCATTAATTCAGTGACAGGGCCTGGAGCATTTACAAATGAATCAGTAACAGAGTGGAGACTAAATCACAGTGCAGCCAGTGAGAACAAGTCATGTTTAGTCATAAGCCATATTGTCCACTGTAATGTTATTACATGTATGAGTGAAAGCATAAAACTTAGTTATATGACAGGAAGTTCATAACACTGTTTGACGACCGTGCCCTGGCCCAGCACTAACACCAGGGAGGCTGTCTCCTAGAAGAGGAAAGGATAACAAATACACACAGTAAAGTACAATTTCCCTTAAGTGCACACAGAGATCACAGTCAGTCTGGGGCTGGTTGTTCCCTTGCTCTCCAGGTCCCCAATAAGACTCCCCACTGGCACAGTTATAGGGTCCAGATCTCAGCCTAGCTGGCAAGCTAACCTCCACTACCCTCTCTATCCCACCAGTGCTTCGTGTCCCTCCCAGGTAGCTGACACACCACACACACTTTGAGATAAGTATTTATACAACTTCACAGACACTCCTGGGAAAGGTTGACACAGATACTCCAGCTGTGCCCCTTTACCCAGACTATACAGTAATAATTACTGCCACCACCAGCTAATATAATTATCAGCTACCCAAAGACCCTTGAAAGGGTGTCCAATTATTACTGTGCAATATTATTATCCAATTGGTAATGTGACTATTCAGTCTAAGGCTTATTAGAGTGGCCTATTATGATAACCTCTATAAATATGCAATGTACTCTAGAACCTACTTCTCTACACAAATCAGCTACAGGTAAAGGTTTTTAAAATATTTAATAATAAATAATTAAAACAGAAGACAATACTACTACATCACAGAGATATCTAAGAGTTCAGAGATCACACAGAATTTTAAAACAATACAGTAGGACAGGTCTGATGTCAAAGAAAAACACTTAATCTAACTTTCTAATCTATATCTAATCTTAAGAGAAAATGCAGTGCTATAATTCTACTTACAGATATAAAGAGCATAAGCAGTACTGGGTTGATGGTCCAAGACAAATGCTGGCGGTCTCTCACTGAACAATAGTTTTTAAAACACTAGCAAACAGCTCTGCTAAGGCCTTCCCAAATTACATCTTTTTGACACTTAGGTTTTCCCAGTGTTCACATTACATCATCTTGACACTTAGTCTGGAGTTCCCAGGCCACAAACTGCATTATTTAGCAAGCTAACACTTGCTCAGGAAACTACAACAATAAAAGACATTTCACATGTATACTCTTAACAATTATTCCTTAAGTTAAGACAATAGAAAGAATGTGTTCAGCTAGCCACTTGGGCACCATTTTTTAGATAATTGTAACTTCAAGGAACATTTGAAATGCTTGGCTTGATTTTCCTTACAGCAGATGGCAATGTTGCAACAATCTTGAAGTTCACATTTTACAGTGTTTTTTTTTTTTCATTTAAAAACACAAGCCTGTATTTTACATTTATTTATACAAATGATAGAATTATGTATCAAATTCTATTTGACTAGGCTGGCAGCCTTCGCCCATCTTTACCCAATCTTCACACACTGGTATTAATATGGATGGACATTCTGAAAAAGGGTGAGTAATGGGGTGGGACATGAACCACAATGAGTTAGAAATGGAATTAAAACTTGCTGTACTGATGCTAGTGAGTGTCAGGGCTAGGAATGTGTAATAATGGTGCCAGTGAAAAGGTCATTATTCACTATACTGAACTTAGTGACAGGCATGACACTGTGCTACACTGCATGAGTGACCGTCCTGGAAATTTGCCATAATAGTGTCTGTTGGAAGAGTAGCGCAGAAAAATTACAAATATCCCAGGAGTATATACTACAATGAAAACATTGACAGGTCTAGGAGTGTACTACACTGTGTATTAGAATCAAGTTAGTGGCAGGGTGTGGAATATTCCACAAACAAATCAGTGACGAACTGGTACTGCAGAATAGTTAACTCACTGATACGTTAGAAATGTCCTACTATTAAATTAGTGAAAGGACTCAAAAAGTACTCTATCAGCATCATTCATGAAAAACAAAAGTTTGCAGCTGAGCTCACTATAATTGTTTTACCTACTCATGTTGCCACAAACATCTAGACTTAGAGTTAGAAAAAACTTTTGGCCTAATGTGATGTGTTATAATGCTGCACCAGTAAATGGCAGTAGTGAGTTAGAAGACAAATGCTGTGAAAAATAATCAGTCCTAAAAATAAGGTGCCAGTGTTTAT
Source organism: Protopterus annectens (assembly GCF_019279795.1). Classification (NCBI taxonomy): domain Eukaryota; kingdom Metazoa; phylum Chordata; order Ceratodontiformes; family Protopteridae; genus Protopterus; species Protopterus annectens. The sequence continues at coordinate 1,413,622,962 of NC_056728.1, read as the reverse complement.
CCTGCCAGCTGCTCTTCTTTCTTAGCCTACAAAACTCTTATACAGTCTGCTTGTTTTCATGCTTACAGGGTTTACTGCAGATCCTAAAAGATTATCCCTGATTCATGAAGCTCGGCGCAAGAACGGCGTTAGCCTTGCGCCGACCGTGCGGCATAGAAATGGCACAGCAGCACCACATGCATATTAATGAAGGCGCGCTGCCGCAACGTCCACATGCATAGGAAACGTGTGCGAGTGCAGGGGGCGTGTCTAAGTGCTGCACGGAGGCGTGAACATGTTGGCTGCAGACACGCAACCTAAAATGCTGACTAGTACAGCCTGCCTCTAATAGTAATCACTCCTCTCAGTGTCTGTGGATACTGAAATGTATGCAAAGCATACAAGACAGCTTCGTGATCACCCAAAATAAAAAGTAAACACAAAGGCACGTAGCTGAATATTGAGCCCCCGTCCCTCGAACAAATAACATTTAAAACCCCGTGCCCATATTCCATTGTAGTGTTGATTGTTATACTAAGTGGAAGCAAAACACAGTGTGTTTGCATGCTGCTGCCCTTTCCTAAGCCTAGCCCAATGTTTAGGGTTACCACCTGTCCCACTTTGTGAGGGACAGTCCCTCTCTGGGCACTTGTGTCCTTACCAAAAATATTACAAATGGCAAATGTCCTGCGATTGTAGGACATAATTATGTCCCATATTTTATGTAATAGTTCCATAAAATTATTATTTCTGTATCTACAATACCTACATGTTACAAGAAACAGAATAAGCAACTAAACTGCTACAAGAATAAGCTTTCACTTAGGCATAAAAGTAAAGCACTATCCTTTGCACTGACCGTGGGTATGTGTCGGCCTGTAAAATCTGATGTGTGTCCTGAAAAAGTCCCACTTTGACCAATTGGAAAGGTGGCAACCCTACCCTACCAATGGTCAGAGCATTCACTCAATAACTGCCCATTCGTGTTCCAAGATGTCCTTGTCTGGATGGCCCAAAGATGAATGGGTATTACCCGGGTCTACCTACCATGTCATGAAAGATAAGTATTTGCATGTACCTATGTGTGTGAAGTACAGCATGTGGAAGATCAAATATGCTAGGGTTGTCCTCACAACCATATTGGTACCAGAGATATGTGGAGTATGCAATGTGTTCTGTTGTCTGTGCCATGGGCAATCAACCAGAGAAGAGATATATGGTGTGTGTGGAATATGGGGGGGGGGTGACGGGTAATGTAATAATTCGTCAAGGGGAGACTGGGTCGGATGTACAATAGGTGAACTGGAGGTGTACAAGGGAGCAGTGAGTGAATCAGAAAGGAAACCAAAGAACATACATTCACATCTGCAATACACCCTGACAAGCCATACTGCAGAACACAATCCCACAAACATATGAACATTAAAATATGCGATACACATGTACAGAAACGTTACAGGTTCAAACCCACATAATGGTCTGGCCTGAACTTAGCCATCCAACCCCAACACACCTGGATACATAATTGAATACCCATCATCCCCTCCACAGCATACCACCCACCCCTTGCTGAACGTCCACCAAAACCACCCATACTCGGGCTGCTAGCTTGGCACAGCCATATCTGCACTTAGTGCCCCCTACCCACATCTAGTAGGCAGTCTCACCCTAGGCAGTCTCAAGCTTGCAAACTAGGTATCCCTTGCATGTATAACCCTCCCTCATTTTCGTAAAGCCAAAAGAATGGGAGTTATTGGTGTCCAAAATTTTTGGCCATCCCTCATGGGATAAATGTCTGTTCTAAAGATTAGACTTTCTGGCACAATACGATGTCCAGCCCCGTAAACAACCGGGCACAAATTGCATTAGCAGTAGTTGTCCACAACCCTGCTCACCCTCCAGCTAGTCCTGCAGAACCTACGACCCGGGATTAAACACCTGACCATGATGCACATCTCCCCACGTGCATTATCAGGAATTTATACCATTCACATGTTCCCATGAAGCTTCCCCATAGCCATCTCTCAAATAGTACATGTCCACAAATTGCATACCCCGTCCACGTTCCTCGTCGTAATAATGCACACAACCCCTGTATACAAACGGTACAGGTACCTCCCATATGCGATTGTTCATATATATGGCCATGTATAACTCCAGATATGTAGTCATATATCTATAAATGTACATACTTATATTCACACAGCCACACATCACACATACATGCATATAAGTAGTTGTCAAGTATGTGTCCATTTCATAAATATGTATACTTGCAAATGTATAAATATGCCTCTCAGAAACATATGAATAGTAACATGTACTATACATATGTACACCACCCGACTGTCACATTTGTTGCCAGTACTGTGGAATGGCTATAGTAAAGTCATATAGCCTAATTACCATCCATACAGAATGTATCACAGATGGTTTAGTGGTAAAACCAGTAACTATGGTGTTCCTATTCCTGAGTCCAAGCCATGCAAGGGCTAATTTTATATGATGGCCACAATAATGGCAGTCAGATATAGGGTGATTAAGGCGCTTTAAAGCAGATGTAAGCAGGTATGCGCAACAGTAAGTGGCGGCCATTCAACAGTATGGGAAATGTAAATAAGCATGTAGGTGTATATGCATGTGTATATACAGACAGACAGATATATATATATATATATATATATATATATATATATATATATATATATATATATATATATATATATATATCTATATCCATGAAGAATGAACACGGTCACAATAAAGCAGTCATAACGAATGTGAAGGGAAACAACAGCAGAATTGCCCATAATATTTAGTGCTGTCATATCAAGTTGCCCAAAGGTGATTAAACCACCTGCATCTCCAACCACACGTAGGATGCTAAAAGTGGAACTAACTATGTCCACGTGCTAAGTCTGACTTTCAAACAGGTACAGGGCAGTCCCAGTCACCAGTCAAACAAGCCAAAACCAGAAGACTAATTGAACACCCTGACCATTATATGAACGTATGTCCCCAGGACTATAAGCTTGGGACGTCTGAATATACTTGGAGTGAGCCAACATACGGGACACGTCTAGAGCAGTAGGGAATGGTGCATGTGTAGTAGTGCGGTTTTCCCAACAGGAAAATGGATGCTTGCTGTGTTAGTGAAGTGTTGAGGCATGTGTTCGGGTAACTATGAACCATGGGTATACATATAAATGAAGCAGAACACCAATAGTGTAGTGGTTAGAGCATCCACCTAATGAACAGGCATTCACAGTTCAAGT
>NC_056728.1:1413212208-1413279708 GCF_019279795.1 Protopterus annectens | reverse complement strand
CGTGCAACACTCCATGCAAGCCTCGCGATCCAGGAACAGCCCTAAACTCCGTGTAAGAGACCAGCTAAAACGTCTCTTACACGGACTGGGCGTTGACATGCTAAATACCTCACTTGCAGCCGAAAGGTATGCAAATGAGGTATATTAGTGATCCACAAAGCAGAAACCAGTCCGTGTAAGAAACGTTTTAGCTGCAGAAATGTACTCAGTTGACAACTGAGTACGTTTCTGCAAATTCCACAACGGAGCCATGTCAGCTCCAAAAAAAGGGTGCATATGACTCAGACAGCATGCCAATGGCCAAATATGTGGCCATTGGCAATATAACCCGATGCCGATGCTGTATAAAACATGAAAATGAAGGTTATAAACCCACAAATGTGGGTTTCATGCAATACATGGAATGACAATGCAGGCACCAACAGACCAAAAACAACATGGCCACCGTGTAGTGGTTGCTAAGGGGGGAAGCTGAGTCTAAGACATGTAACTAAGCATTAGTAGGCAATCTCATGTAAATGAGGGTTAGGATACTGACTCTCACAGTCACATAGCAAATGAGCACAGTCTGAGTTGTGTAAGAGATACATAAGGGGGAGGAATAGAGTAGGAGATAGGTGACATCACAGGGGGGAATGGTAGAAAGAAATGCAGTTTATTGGAGGCCAGTGTAACATGACAGATGACAGACACAGATCATGGAAAGAGGTGTGCCACTAGATAAGTCATGGAAAGTCAAGAAATGGAAGGTGTACACTGTTGCTTACACCAAAGTTTCTTGCTGGGTGTGCATGCGCACATGTGCGCGGCATGAAGCGCGAGTAGGGCAGTGTGCACGCGTGTAAGGCAGACTGAGCATGTGGGAGCGTGTTGGGAGATGTTTAACATTGTTTGCGCTGGTGTGCGCGTGTGTAGGGCAGGCTGAGTATGTTGGAGGCTGTTAGCAGACGTGTAACAGTGTTTGCGCGGGTGTGCGCACGTTTTAACCTGAATAAGTAGATTCTGAACTGTGTAAGCACGTGTGCGCACGTGTAAGCCACTGTGAGTGTGTTTCTGATGGTATGCACGTTGCACCCCCCGAGGAAACAGAGAGGAAAAAGGAAGCAACAGAATTAATAGGAAGCTAGCAGGGATAGCTGCTGAAGCTAGCAGGTGAAAACAATTAGAAGCAGGCAATTACACAGGCAGAATAGTAGCCCAGCCCAGCACTTAAAACTCTGCAAACAGTAGTGCAGGATGTTTCTCTTAAGAGACACTGCAAGACAGGAGTAAGCTAATAGAAGTGAAAACTGAAAAAGCTTCACTCAGAGCAGAAATGTTAGGGGCTGCCATAGCTGTCATAATGAGACATAGGCAACTTGCTGAGGGTGGTGAGGAAACGGAGAAGAGTGTACAGGCCCAGGGTCACCTACCAGGGGTTACATGAGCTGGAGATAGTAGAGCGCTATAGAGTGGACAGAGAGCTCCTGCAGCAAATTGTTGACCTGTGCAGGCCACGCCTCACACACAGAACCAACAGAGGGGAACCCATCCCAGTGGAAACCAAGGTATGTGTTGGCCTAAGAATACTAGCAACAGGTACCTTCCAGAGACCAACTGGCGATATGATGGGGATATCACAGGCATCAGCCTCCAGGGTACTGCACCAGTTCCTGGATGCCATGTCAGCACATGTCGGTGATCATGTATATTTCCCCAATGCCCGTGAGGTATTGGCCAGCAATATGCATCTCTTCCAGCAAATAGCGGAATACCCTGAGGTAGTGGGTGCAATAGACTGCACGCACATATGCATCAAAGCACCAGCCGGTGAGTGGGGTAGGGCCTACATTAACCGCAAGGGCTTCCCCTCCATCAACTGCCAGGTCGTGTGTGATGCCCAGGGCATAATAATGAATGTGTGTGCTGGCTGCCCAGGGAGTTACCACGATTCCCACATCTGGCATTTGATGCAGCTGTACCAGACATTTGCCAATGGGGACATCCCACATGGACACCTAGTGGGGGATGCAGGTTATGCACTGGAGCCATGGCTGATGACACCCATCAGAAATGCACACACACCTGAACAGGAATGCCATAATGAGGCACACGCACAAACACGTAATGTAATAGAGCATGTGTTTGGGCTGCTCAAATCATGGTTCCGGTGTCTGGACACATCTGGTGGAGCCTTGCAGTACACACCAACTACATGTACCCAAATTGCCATGGTATGTGCTATGCTACATAATATGATCTTGCAAAAACAGCTGCAGCAGGACCAGCATAGGGCCGGGCCAAACAGCCCTCCACCATTGCCTAGGCCATCACAGGCAGAGCGTGACTCAGAGGAGGAACAACCTGAGCCTGCCCCAATAGACAGAAGGAGGCATGCCCAGTATGCCCTGGCCTTGGCAAAGAGGCAACGCATAGCACATACACTGGCTCAGTAGGAACCCTGGGAATGATACCCCCTCTTACTCACTGAAATAATAACATGGATGCCTAAAATGACATGACCTACTCACAAACATGTACAGGGAAGTGTAATATGCACATCCGACAGAGGCAGCCCTGTAGCACCACCTGAGGCATGAATGCCATGTGTTAAGTAATGTAACACCATGTACTATATGCACACATGAGCACCCTGACTAACATCCACCCTCACCAAGCATGAAGCCACAAAATGACGATGGGATGATCAAGTGCAATAACTGGCTGAAGTAATGCAGTTAGTCAAAGGGGAGCCAATGTGTTTCAGGCTGGGAAGACATGCGGAGCATGACATGATACACCACCTGCTAGGGGTGGCGTGCACCTATCATGCCATGCCCCATGGTTACTGGCAAAGGCTGTCAGTACCCACAGCATGCCCTGAATAGGTAAGTCTCAAAACACAAACCCACCTTCATAGGTTCTACAAGGGATAGGAACCTAGATGTAATGCTACCCAATGGCAGATGTCTAAACAGCAAGATGTGTGCAGTGTAAATGCACACAGTATGGGGAATGTAGATACCAGTCCTGTAATAGAGAACTGGGTCAAGGCTCACATCAGCACCCTAACACTACCAGGTCACACTTCATACTGTGCTGTACAGCCGCAAAACATGGAACAAGCTACAAAAGGAGGGTGACTAGCAAAAAATGGCAAGGATAACCACACCCCCATGTTGGTACCACAACAAGAAGCAGCATGGATTAGCCATGGTCAAATTCCAATGGCTAAAACTGCCTCCCAGTATATAGCCTGTTGCAGACTACTGTCCTAATACTAGGAACTGCACCTGGCCTATGTCGAAATACATGAATATATCAAGCCCCCCCAAACCACATTATATTGCTTGACTGAAAATACCCAGACATACACTGGGAGCATTATACTAGCACCAACACAGTAGGAAAAAATTACCCAGAATCCATAAACCAAAATGCCCAGGAACAATGTACCACTCCCACAAGAGGGGTAAGCATACTGGATGTGATAATCAGCAACATGTGTACTGGATGGCAAGATGAGAAGTGTACCCCTCACTGGTAAGACCAGACCATAGAGTAATCACACTGGATATACACATCCTGACCCCAGTCCCTGGCCAGAATACCACAGTGAAAAACATGTGTAAAGCATAGGTTGCAGCCCTCAAAACCGATGTTGAATCCACAAAAGGCCCTGTGCAAGTGCAGAATATGGGACACACCACAGAACATGTTATACAGGCATTCCATGAACACAGCCAGGAATGCTTGGAGTATGCAATCACAAATAACAACAACACACAATGCCATACACGCAGGCATCTGGCATGCTGGATTCCAGCCATTACCAAACCATGCAAGAGAATGAGGAAGCTACCACATGATAGAGCAAACATAAAAAGGGAAGTAATCACTGACCAGTAGTATGGCAATAACATATGTTCACACATACAATCCACTAAGTCCAGCCACAACACGTAGAATCTGTGAATCCAGAGGCAATGTGACACCAGTCCCAAGTACACAGACATCCACAACACCCCCCAATAAATACAAATATATGTGATAGATGCATCTATGTATCCAAACCAGAGGTTGAGCTCCACCAACTCAGTACTGTCAAAACTAGTCAGGAGGAGAAGGTAACCACATACACCACAAACCCAGTCCCACATAGACCTACCACAACTGTAAACCAAACACATAAACACAGACAAATATTCCCGGAGGCCTTAATTACAAACACACCACACTAACAGAAGCCTCCAAAGCAGATCACAAACAACCACAACCTTCAAACATAGCACATGCAACGAATAGAACGCAAAGCTGGTGTGCCAAACAGTCACAGGCCAGAAGGAGAAACAAACTGCCTGATACAGTCGTAATAGGTGTCTGTATAGGCAGACACACTGCTGTCCCACTCACCAGACTGAACAAGGGAAAGGGTAGAGTAAGCTGCCTGTAGGCTGCCACAAAATGCCACATAACACAAGTACGCAGGTCACCCCAAAGCAAGCAGAAATATGATGCACTCAATGTCCATGCTGGTGTGAATTACCTGAGATGTACCTCCCTGGTCAACATGAAAAGAGACGTGGGTGGTCCCTCTGAGTATGTACCCCAGGGCGGTATGACACTGGCTGTGTGCAGCATCCAACCCTCACCAAGAATGATGCCACAGTACAAACACAGAATGCTCATGTTTAACAACTGGCACAGTTATAGCTGTCAGTCCAAGAGGGTCTAATGCCTGTCTGCTTGAGATGTCAAGCATGACAAGCCATGCCGCTGTTCCAGGGATGGCTTGCACCTGTTACCCATGTGCATCTGGATACTGGATAAGACCTTTGCCGCCTCCATAGAGCCGTATGTAGGCAAGGCCAAAAAGACTACCCACCACCCTAGAAAACATAAGTGGTAGGAAACATAAGGGTAATGCTGACCAATGCCAGATGTGTAAACTGCAATATGCATGCCCCTGAGGCACTTCCCATTATGGGGAACATCGATGTTTGTGCAGTGACAGAAGCCTGCTGCAAGCCTAGTGATAGCACACCAGCACTACTAGGTTATACCACATATCATGTGTTATGGCCCCAACACCTGCACCAAAACATCAAAGGAGGGGGAGTATCCATATGCAGCACAGACACCCATATTGCCAGGTAACTGACAATGCACAAAGCAGCGGAGACCACCCATGTGCACATAACTGTAGTCAAAACTGCTGTACAGTCTGTAGCATGCGACAGACCACACTCTCACACACAAGAACTCCACCCAGACATCCTGAAGACACTGGACAGTATGAATGTCCCACCAAATACCAGACAAGGTACACACAAATTACCACATAGGTGTCAAACCATTATGTATGCAAGGAGTAATCAGGGACCTAGGGACACAGGTCGACATTAATCTGTCATGTGACACCCACAATGCCAATGTGGCTATGAAGATTGTCGATATTGGACACCGTATCATGAAAGGATTCACATCAACATCAACAGAGGTCACTGTGCCGCTGTACTGTTCCCTTATCAGACCCATAATCTAGTACAATGACTCATATGGGATGTACCGTATGTGACACCTGCAGCGGTTCGGAAGACCTCATAGTTACCCCACCAACAGGATAAAGGGTGTAAAATATATGTCATATGCTGCCTGGCTGTAGACACCCCAGCTGACTGCAGTCACAGACTGCCTACACAGAGGTATTGTATGTCTGTTGTACAAGGCCATGTCCAACACAGGAGTAATGGGCATGTTCTACCACAGGAAATCAAAGCCATTGGAGCTGTGAAAGTCACAGATGTCAGCCTCAACACATAATGAAATAAGATGTGCTGGAGGGACAGATACATAACCCATAGGCTCCCCACACCCAGAAACAGGATCCCAATCCATGGTAGGCAGAGCCCCTCACTGGCACCCCTCAACAGGAATATTGCCAAGTGGATGGATGACCGTACATGTATACTGGGGGTCCCCACTGTGTCACGACCAGACAGAGGCACAGTGAAGAACCTCATAAATGGCCATAATTGAACATAGCAAGGGGTGGCGAAAGACACACACACTCTAGCTAGGCTTACTAATGGCCTAGGGTGTCTAGCCTATTATGAACCCATGAACCTATGAAGATACAAAACGTACAGGACACTAAGGATAATCACAAGGCATACCCAACTGATGGTAGGAACCATGTTGGGCATCCACAAATTTGCTCCGAATCACACAGATATTAAAAACAACATACCAAACACACACACATATTGCTAACATACAACCTGTCAGGTGCAGTGCAAACACCCCCCCCCCCAGAGTGCAAAATACCTATCCCAGCAGACTGATGGTCCCCTGACATTGCAGATGCTGAGGTAACAGCCATCATCTGCAAAGCAGAACACACAGCAGCAAAGGTATGTGATGGTGTCCTGTGCTGAGGCCAACATGGACTCCAAGAATAATGGAATGTCAAATCACACTACTTCCCAATGTCAGCCTTACCACAGGATATGTACCCAAAGAGCAGTGTACAACAACAGTGGTCCATCACAACAAAGGTGTTGCCGGAATGGATACTCCAAACTACCACCCCAGGATCCTGACAAGCTTGTTCTGCACAGCTATGGAAAGGATCAGTATGTACTGCAGACAGAAGGCTGTTGTGGACCTACTGATACTGGATCCTACACAGTATGGCTGTCGTAACTGCAGAACCTGCCCCTAAACATGTCTGACCCATTTGAAGCAGTCATTAAGGTCATTGATGAGGGCAATGTGGTCCACACAGTGTAGCTGGACCGTGCACATGCTTCTAGACAATACCGTACGAGTTCAGTATGGATATGTTCACCAGCTTAAATATATACCCCTATGTCAGTAGAGGGGTTGCAAACCAGACCAAGAACAGAACTGACATGGTCAGACATGCGGCATCCATGTCAGACTACAAGGCGGATATGAGTGGCATCTCACAAGGCCTGGTCTTGGCCACACACCCCCACCCCCCGTTCTGTATATATGTCCCAAAGGTATAGGCCAACATGGAAGGACTGTGACTGAACATGTATGCAGAGGAGTACAAACAGCCCACCATATCCGACCCCCAGCTGACACAAGCAACCCACAAAAGGGCCACCTACAAACAGACAACTGTAGCCATAGCCATGTCAGCAAGCTAATTGCAGAACTGTGTATAGACAACCACCGTGGATATACAGTAAGTGCCCACAAATTACCACACAGGTGTTAACCCATGAGGTACCTAACATGTAATGTGAGACCTGGGTACAAAAGGTGATAGATATCCTGCACTGGACAAACATGTGGCTGTAGTGTTCGCAGAAACATATACTATATACCCACCCAAACATGAAGGTTGGCAGATGTAGATAAGAGGAACTCACTGTGGCTCTGCAGTCATCCTCCATCAGCGTCACAAGTGACTACAATAGCCCCGTGGGATATACCGCAGCAGACACCTCCATCAACTGTAAAGTCCACAACAGTACCCCACCAGGAGTAGCAAAGAGCATGAACAGATGCCATGCGTTGCCTGTGTAAACAAACTGCAGCCCCACACACCGCCATACTTCCCAGCTACAGGAAAGTTGTTCCTGATGTATGAAGCCATGTCCAACCTGGAATGAATGAACATGTTGCACCTTGTACAATCTGAATGGCAGCGAGCTATGCACATGAGAGACCTGAACCCCAGCACTGACATACATAGGACAAGCTGTACAGAATGATCCATAACACAGAAGGCACCCCCACTCTTCAGTAAACTCCTGATACAGGTCAGCCAGAGAGTCACATATCAACACCCCTCAAGAGGAATCCTGATGAGTGGATGGGAGATGGTAGGCTAACCCTGGGTATCACTGTTATGTCAGAGGTAGACGGAGGCACAGTATACTAACCATGACATATGTCATGGCAAACTCCAGTTACAATGTGTGTCGAAGGACAAACACACCCTGTGACTAGCATCAGAAATGGCCTAGGGAACATCGCTAGTGTTTGCCAATGTCCACCCATGTTGTGGAATACACTAGCAATGTTGGACGAGCCTGGTGTAGGTAGTCCATATCTGAACATATTGCAACATGGTCATATGTGCACAACTGGCCCTTACACAGTCTGTTGTGCTCACTATGAAGATGTCAAGCAGTCATAGGACTAAAGCCCAGGATACTGTCCACCACAGTAAAAGTACTGAACCAGTACACTATACGGTACTACAGTGTTAGGTCATTATGAAAGTATGTTGAGAACTGTCTGCAAAGTATCCCATGCAATCCTTGCAGGCACAGTATAATCCCTGTTGTGGCAGACACAAAGCAGTTGGCCAGTTAGTACACAACATGACACCCAACACACAACCATAAACGTGAGATATTGCTAAAGTTCACACACACCCAAATATGTGGTGGACTTCAGAGTGCAATATATGGAAAGTTCACACTGGGCATGCTCGCACACTTTGATAAATGAGGCATATGTCAGACAATATGCCATGGAAAGGCTGAACTGGGCATGCTCACACACTTAGGCCATATCTCCATTTAACAGTTGGCCACACATATCTGGTATTTGTACGTGTCAGTCCAGGAACCAACCACAACACAGCAATCAGCCCAGAGCACACAGTAAATGACTACAGAGACATAAGTGATATAGTGGATTGCCGTCATATGCAAACATCTCCCACAGATACACAAGTTGGTCATAGGAACAGGGAATGCTATGGCAATAAAGACCTGCAAACAGTAGAACAGCACAACAAATATTGTGCATCCGACAATTGAACATATGGGTGTAGAGGTCAATATTAGGCTTGTTGCCCTAGGGAATGACAGCTCAGCCAGAGTGTGCTTGGCATCTGCATCCCCAGGACAGTAGGCTACTGTGCCACTGTAAAGTAGGTCACAGAAGGCAACATGTGAGGCTAATGAGCTGTGCCTCTGTCAAGCAGGGGCACCGTGGAGGTCCCAGGGATTGAATGTGCTAAGCCACAGCCATGTTGTCGGTGTGTGCTGTGAGAGGGTTGCTGAGGATCTCTGACAGTAGGTGTCCATCAATAACAGACTGAGGGGAGCCCTATCTGCATTCTCTGGATGATTCCACTGTCAACACTGTGTTGTAATGAGTATGTGTGAATGAAGTGCCGTGCCGGAACTGTTCACAGATGTCCTCCCTCTGTGGGGTACAGCTCTGCAATGTATTAGGTCACTCTGTCTGTTGTACGGTGCATATATGGCTGGTGTACAGCTGACAGGTGTCTTGTTGTGGAGCAGTCATGGGTATATGTGGGATAGCATGACCAATGCAAACCGTACACATGCTCATAGAATGCAATTGTCAAGGATTATGCTGAGTGGCCAGTATAGTCCCCCAGCATGGGTCCTCTGAAGTCGTCCACCCCAGTCTACACAAGTGTAGAGTCTGCTTGTGCTAAATACAGTTTGTGTGCAGTAACAACCTTGCCTGGGGGTGGAGATATGATATGGCTGTCCAGGGAAAGGTGGGTATGGTCAGATATCAACAATGGTGGTCTACCTCTGGTGTGGAACAGTGAGTACCCACGTTGCAGATGGACAGGTGCAATATGTATTCCCCCATGTGGCTGTGGTGTGTGGTTCTGCCATAGCACATGGACCCACAAATTGTAGTGGCTGTAGGGTAAAGTGGTAGAGGCCTGAGTAGTTCTCACACACAATATGCCTGTACCTGATGTTAACAAGTGGAATGGTGTATGTGTGGTCCCAAAGCATGGTATAGAACATAACCTGCCAGTGCGATGTGCATATCTGACCCTGACGTAGGTGGCTGCAAATGCATATATATGCTATCCCCCACCTGACAGGTAGTACTACATGTACATACCTCTGTAGAAATAAAGATGTCAGCACCCTATAAATACTACAGGTGCAGAACAGATGCCCAGTAATTCGGATAGTGCGCTCTGCTAATGTGTCTCCCTCAAGTGTCATAATATAGTTAGGTAGGGGTTCGAATCCTGCAAATGCTCAGTGTGGGTGGATGAGTGGGGTTTGTGTGTGTGAAAGGCTGTGAGAGGGGAATGCCCCTTTTGGCAACTGGGAAAACACAGTACAGGATGCACATTCCCCTTTCTAAACACTGATGATGTCAGCACCCTATAAGTACAGCAGGAGAAGGGAAACCTCTCAGGGATGCAAATAGCGTGCTCCGCTAATGCGTCCTTCTCAAGTGTCATAACATAGTTAGGTAGGGGTTTGAATCCTGTACAGGCTCAGTGTGTGTGGAGGGGGTTAGTGTGTGTTCAAGACTGTTTGAAAGAAGTATCCCTTTTGCCAACTAGGAGAATACACTACAGGATGCACATTCCCCTTTCTAAACACTGATGATGTCAGCACCCTATAAGTACAGCAGGAGAAGGGAAACCTCCCAGTAATGCGAATAGCACGCTCCGCTAATGCGTCCATCTTGAGTGTCATAACATAGTTAGGTAGGGGTTTAAATCCTGTACATGTTCCGTGTGTGTGGAGGGAGTTAGTGTGTGTTCAAGACTGTTTGAAAGAAGTATCCCTTTTGCCAACTAGGAGAATACACTACAGGATGCACATTCCCTTTTCTAAACACTGATGATGTCAGCACCCTATAAGTACAGCAGGAGAAGGGAAACTTTTCACTAATGTGAATAGCACGCTCCGCTAATGTGTCTGTCTCAAGTGTCATAACATAGTTAGGTAGGGGTTTGAATCCTGTACATGCTCAGTGTGTGTGGAGGGGGTTAGTGTGTGTTCAAGACTGTTTGAAAGAAGTATCCCTTTTTCCAACTAGGAGAATACACTACAGGATGCACATTCCCCTTTCTAAACACTGATGATGTCAGCACCCTATAAGTACAGCAGGAGAAGGGAAACCTCCCAATAATGCGAATAGCGCTCTCCACTAATGCGTCCATCTCGAGTGTCATAACATAGTTAGGTAGGGGTTTGAATCCAGTACATGCTCAGTGTGTGTGGAGGGGGTTAGTGTGTGTTCAAGACTGTTTGAAAGAAGTATCCCTTTTGCCAACTAGGAGAATACACTACAGGATGCACATTCCCCTTTCTAAACACTGATGATGTCAGCACCCTAGTACAGCAGGAGAAGGGAAACCTCCCAGTAATGCGAATAGCACGCTCCTCTAATGCATCTGTCTTGAGTGTCATAACATAATTAGGTAGGGGTTTGAATCCTGCACATGGCAAGTGTGTGTGTTTGGATGAGGGGGGTTAGTGTGTGTGCAATTTCGTGTGAGGGAAATGTCCCTTTTGGCAACTGGGAGAACACACTACAGGATGCACATTCCCCTTTCTAAACACAGATGATGTCAGCACCCTATAAGTACAGCAGGAGAAGGGAAGCCTCCCAGTAATGCGAATAGCGCGCTCTGCTAATGCGTCCGTCTCGAGTGTCATAATATAGTTAGGTAGGAGTTTGAAATTTGTAAATGGCATGTGTGCGTGTTTGGATGTGGGGACTCTGTGTGTGTGCAATTCTGTATGAAAAACATGTGCTTTTTTGAAATCAGGGGATCACACTACATGATGCACATTACCCTTTCCAAACAGTGATGATGACAGCACCCTATACATACAGCTTGAGAAGCGACATCTGCCAGTACTCCGAATAGCGCAACCTGCTACAGCGTCACTCTCAAGTGCCCTAACATATTTAGGTAGGGGTTTGTAACCTGCAAGTGTGTGTGTGTTTGGATGTGGGGAGTTTGTGTGTGTGTATTTCTGTATGAAAAACATGTTAGTTTTGGCAATCAGGAGATCACACTACCTGATGCACATTACCCTTTCAAAATACTGATGTTGTCAGCACCCTATAAGTACAGCCAGAGAAGAGGAACTATCTAGTAATCCGAATAGTGCGCTTTGCTAATGCATCTCTCTCACGTGTCGTGACTTAGTTAGGTAGGGGAATGAATCCTGCAAATGGCAAGTGTGCGTGTGTGTGTGTGGGGGGGGGTACTAGGGTGTGTGTAAATGCAAGTGTGAGAGAACAGATCCCTTTGGCAAATATTACAATACACCAGATGCTGCATATTCCCCCAGTAAACACAGGGGATATCAGCACAGCCAAACAGGGCTAGTTGGCCACTAATGCCAATAGTGTGCTCTGCTACTGTGTCTATTACCATTGTCAGAGTACAGATAGGTATGTTTTGGTAACCCACAACTGCCACGTGTGGTTGTGTCACACAGTATGACCTTGTGTGGGTCTTTGTACATAACAATGCATGCCATTGCCTAAACCAGCACACATGATGTATGTGTGTGACACATACACATAAATACCTGTGACCTGCAGTAGTTACCATGTCTGACACATGCCTTGAGTGGATAAATGGTATTTGCAATGTATACCAATATGACTGTGCCTTACTGTGCAGGGTCCGCACATGGTATGTGTCTATACAGTGTGGGTGTATATGGTAAAATACCTACAGCAGGGGATACACATCTGGTCTGGGCCATATAGTGCACATGTAGTCGATGTACAGGTGCTGCATGTTCCCACCTGTTGTGGTAGTGGTAACATGTCATTCCACTGCAATTCAGTGACCACATGCTGTGAACCCTTCAACTAGTGTGTTGTAGCTACAGTAATGCTCACGCACAATGTTTGGCTGGATGCAGTCCAGCCATATAAAGACAGTTCTTGAGACTGTCATATTGCCAGTATTGTTATGGAGGATAGGTGGTCTTCCTTTGTATGGGAGGGTTGTATGTGCCAGGCTGTGAACCAGATGGCAGTCCGACACACTGTTAGCTGCACATGATTAGGCCCTGATGCTTTGTGCTGTGCCAACAACCTGGAGGTGTGTGTATCTGTGGTACCTGGGATACCACCCCCCTGTCCATGTGTGTTACATGTGTAGGGAACGACAGGCATGGCATGGGGCATAACCTGTCAGTGATGGGTAACACCTCTGAGCCATGAATCAGGAATCTGATACTGCACAGACATTGCAGTTCACCGTGCTGAGGACAGTGTCCGGTGCATGCATCTTCCGGTGTACACTGCTGTTGTTGTGTAGCAGCACTGGTAGTGTCCTAACCTGTGTGATACCCACGGAGGTGGCTATGTAAACCATGTCCTGCAGCATAAGGCAGTATGTGTGTACCAAGGAGCTTTGCTATTATACATTGGGCCATGGGTGTCACATGCAAGATGACCCTTGCACATCATTGTGGCTTCCCTAGCATGTAAGCACACATTGGCAGCCAGTGGATATCCTATGAATGACATTGGAGACTGAGCATAATGTAGACATACAACACCCTTCCCACATATAGTGGTAGCATACCTGGTGAGGGTATGTTGGCAACCAAGATCAGGCTCATACTGGCCTGTGCCACATGCTGAGAGATCCATTCTATGTTCCCTATCATGTAGTCCAGGGAGGTATGTCTCAGGTCAGCCATACTGGCATGGTCAATGAGTGAGTCATATGTGTCCATGCCTCTGACTGACCTGTATGCATGTGTTCTGTGGTGGACCATAGTGCCCCTGAGGCATATCACTGTGACCTTCACCAGATACAGCCTGTTGAGCGGGACCTCAGTGCAGCACCCAAGACAGGTACCTGACACGTCTGTAGCAGGTGTGTTGTGTAGCCCTACAGGCTGTGAGTGTGTGGCACAGGGGATGTGTGTGCCATGTGTGGCATGTGCTCTCTTCTGACAGAACATATGCCTGTGTGCCAGCTGCGGAGGTGTGTGATGCTCAGGCAGGATGCTATTCTGAGTCCCCACGTATGCCCCAGTGTGTTCAGCATGCTGTCAGTGCGTGTCAATGTCTGACTTGTATTGTAGTCACTGTAATATATTTTATTTATTTATTTATTTATCCTACATTTGTTGACCGGGATAGTCCGACTGGATGCATGTCCATTTCCAGGGGAGGCCCGGGGAGAAAAGCTACAAGGATAAGCAGATACAGCATTACATAATACCAGCATTACATATTACAAACAGATTATTTACAGAGATTACATAAGTAAGCAAGTTAAACATGTTCCACAGGTTAATGTTAGTCCTGAGCACAAGTCAGGATTAAATTAAATTACTCAGTAAACTGGTTAACAGATTTTATACATTCGAGTTAGCCAGGCTTGATACATTGACATAGCCAGTTAAGTGACAAATGTTGTTTGAGTCTAGTGTTAAATTGACCTAAGGTGGAAAGTAAGGTAATATCAGCTGGAAGTCAGTTCCAGGATCTACTTACAGAGTTTGCAAAGAGAAAATCACCGGCTGTGTTATTAAATTTGCTAGTCTGAATTAGTAGTTTGTTAGAGGATTGAAGCAGTCTAGGATTGTTATAGGGGGTGATAATATTTGAAGTGCAGGAGTATTGTCCGGATTATAGAGGATTTTATAGGCCATAATCAGTTGGTTATACTGTATTAGGCTGGGTAGTTCAAGCCAACCAAGCTGATTTAGATTGATGCAATGATGTGTCCTAAAAGGCAGCCCAGTGGCAAACCTGGCAATGTGGTTGTAGCAAATTGAGTGTTTGTTAAGGACAGTCTTGTTCATATTCGAGAGTAGAGGGGATGCATACAGACGGGTTGAAAGAAGGTGTGAGCAAGCTATGGCACCTTTAGCTGGAGGGGTTAGGAAGGCTTTTATTCTGTAAAGTGACCCTAGTTTTTTATTGATGGCTTTGATAATTTGGTTAACATGTAGGTCACATTTGAGATTATTGTCTATGATGACACCTAATAGTTTAGTAGATGGTTCAGGGGAGATTATTGTGCCATCAGTTGATGTTATGGTAAAGGTGAAAGCGGTAGACCTATGTGTTGGTGAAATAACAGCAGTTTAGTTTATTTGGGATTTAGGATCAGACGATGTTCAGAAAGCCAGTTTTCTATTGTATTAAAGGTGGTCTGGCTAGCTGACCATAACTCTACTGGAGATGTGGCTGAGCAGATCAGAGTAGAGTCTTCAGCATATTGGATACAGCTGACTTTTGGGATTACAGTATAAAGGTCATTAATGAAGATGGAGAACAGCAAGGGCCCTAGTATAGAGCCTTGTGGTACTCTGAGGGTGTTAGGTAGAAGGTTAGAGAGTTTGTTCTGCCAGAGGCCAGCCTGCTGTTGACCATGCAGGTAGGATTGAAACCATTGGAAGGCTCCAGTATCTAGACAGAATGTTTGCAGGGTATGGATTACAAGTTGGTGATTAACCATATCGTATGCCTTGGAAAGATCCAAAAAGAGGGCTGAGGATATATAATTAGTGTTGCAAGTATGGTTTATGGTGTTAGTAAAGGCTAGGAGGCCTGAAGTAGTGCTGTGATGAGGACGGAAGCTATGCTGAGTGTCTGCCATAAGGCGATTTTGGATTAGGTGGTGCATGAATTGTCTATGAATAAAGTTTCCATAATCTTTGCAAGTGGAGAGAGTATAGCTATTGGCCTATAATTGCAGAATTCAGTAGAGCTGCCTCCTTTGTGATGTGGGATTACATAGGATATTTGCCAGATGGTGGGAAATTTAGATTCTACCATGGTTCGTTTGATTAGTTTTGAGACGGGGTAAGCAATAGCATCATCTGATTTTTGGAGGTACTCGGCAGGGAGTTGATCAGCAGAAAGTATAGTGGGTTTCACTTTTTCAATCAAGGTACGGAGAAGTGAAGTGGTGAATGGTTGGCAGCTGAATGCAAGTAGGTTTCTAGGGGTGCTACTTTCAGGACCAAGGGAGCTAGGAGATAGATGGCTAGCTAGGGCTTGAAATGTCTCAGTAAAGAATTGGTCAAAACTATCAGAAACATCTTCAGGGGTTTTATCAATAGTAGCAGCAGGGATTGGGGTTGAAGTTTGTCCAGGATGTAGTATATATGACATGCCACCTGACAGGGTATGGCATTACTGGGTTCAAAGAGCTCAGTCCCCAGATTGGCTGTGTGGTGGCATCCCACACGTGTTGTACGTTCCTGGCCAAGGGTGATGGCTGACTGCATACATGTGGCAGCTGTGACATTGCCACATGACTCACATAAACCACAACTGGACCATAGAGGTGATTCACAGGTTACCTTTGCACATGCTACCCTAGTAGTGTGATTGCCATGGTGAGTACCAACACATAGGGCCAATGGGGAACAACATACTGAAGGTGTGTATGTGTGGGTGTACTGCTACTGTTTCATAGCACTGGCATATATGACTGCACATGTGGGTAAATGCCAGGTAAGACATGTGCAATGTGTCACAGGCAACATACATGCGTACAGGACAGACAGTGACGTTCTGTCATGTGTAAAGTTGACATACGTATCGTACGCTATGCAGATGTCACTAGGAGTCTACAGAAGCACTGTAACTCTGCATGGCAGGTGTAAGCAGTGTTCCAGGGAACCCCAAGTGAACATGCATGCAAACAAACCTACAGTAAGCAGGGCTGGAAGTAGTGCATTGTACAACAAAGAAGGGGTAACAATAACAGTAAGTAACAATGCAAATATGTAGGCACTATCAACATGTAACCAGGAATACACAGTGCAGATGCCCATGGTAGAACTGATATTATGTCATAGTTATTTGTGATTTGGATTACATTGGTACTGCACACATATCTACATGCGCGAACATCCACATTGCATAGTCGTTGTGGGCAACTTGACACCATTACTGTACATGTCCACCATTGCATATCACTACTTGCGTTAGCTTTCCCCCTGTGCTACCCATGTATGCGGCTATGTTGACAACCTTACCACCGGCATGCAATTATGTGCAGCTGTTACACTTTGGTATGTACTATGGGTGCAGATAACAATTCAGGACATTCATACAGTTACTGCAGCAGGCATGCTGGGATATACACACAGTCATAGCAGCACACTGTACTGTTACCAACATGATACTACTAATACACTTCTATGTAGTCACCCTGTGCATCAGCAACGTGTTTACCTGTTCCCGCAATGATGTTGGAGATTACAGGAGGTGGCACAGTGTCATCATATGCACAGGGTGTGGATTAGGTATGCCTGAGTCAGCCACTGATACCACCAATTGACATGTGTGTGTATGTGTGTTGGTGAGGGGCAGCAGTACAGGGTGGGGCAGTGTTGGTGCAGTGTGTGCATGTATGTGGTCGCCCCAGGTGTTAACATTTCGCATGTGTGTATGCACACACACAGTTCCACCTCATGGCTGCCATATATAGGGGTTTGTGGACAGCCACAGACTGCACCTGGCAGGTCATACAGATCAGTGTATGTGGGCACGGACACGGTACCTGTGCCTGGCAGGGGTGCTACAGACCGTATCCAGTACTAAGCCAGACTGGGTACTGTCATCAGAAGTGGGAGTGTGTTGACTGGACACAGGTCCCTGTTGGGACTGTCCAGAGCCACGTGCACGTGGTCTCCTGGGGTGTTCCGATAACAGCACAGGCCCAGCATTGCTGGGGCTGCTGCTGGCACTATGGGGGTGTGCGTGAGCCTGTTGTCGTCCGCGCCGACTGCCAGCTGCTGCTGTTGCCAGCATACGGCCACGTCGATGCCGCAAACACCCACCATTGCCCTGGCTCATGGACATTTGGTTGTGGAACTGCTGTAATATGTCCCCACAACGTCTGTCTATGACATCGGTGAAATTATGGATAGCATCCGCAATGTCACGCATACTGTCTGTCATGGCTGTGTGACATGCTCTCAGCTCCCTCAGACCCTGTCTGGTGTACCTTTCCATACGCAACTGTGCCTGCATGACAGTATGAAACATAGCTGAGGTTGACAGACCTCTTTGGGCACATTGGCTAGAGGCAGTACGCCCATGGATGCTCCCACGAGAACCCATGGGCAACTGTCTGTGTGGTACCATCGGAGGACCCTGCCCATGGCTGCTGTGTGGGGACGCATATGCCACAGGTACCACATTACCCTGGTCTATGCCCACTGTATCCTCTCCATCACCTAGGGACAATGGTGACAAAGGATGTACTGGCAGGATGACTGTGTGCAATGATGGGGTTGACAGCTGTGTACTGTCAATTGGCTGACCAGTGGTGGACCCTGACACACCTTCCTGTACCATTACACAAATATCATCATTACCAGTACCCGTGGCACAAGAGTCAGGTTCCCTGCTGCAGGTCACCAGAGCAGCACCAGAACCTGTGGGAGGAAGACAGGAAACACAGTTTACAGTCTCCAGACATTGTTACCAGTGATGCACTTCTGCACACATGCACACATGCACACATGGACACATGCACACATGCACACATGGACACAGGCACACATGCACACATGGACACAGGCACACATGCAGACATGCACACGTGGACACATACACACAGGCACACATGCACACATGCACACAGGCACACTAGCAGACATGCACACGTGGACACATGCACACATGGACACATGCACACATGGACACATGCACACGTGGTCACATGCACACGTGGACACAGGCACACATGCACACATGCACACGTGGACACAGGCACACCTGCACACATGCACACATGCACACATGGGCACAGGCACACATGCACACATGCACACGTGGACACAGGCACACATGCACACATGCACACGTGGACACAGGCACACCTGCACACATGCACACATGCACACATGGGCACAGGCACACCTACACACATGCACACCCCGCAGTATACACACAGAGCACTACTGAGTTACACTACTGTTACTAGCATTATCAGGACTAATATAGGTTATGTTAAACACACTCACCAGCATGGATGGCCTGCCTTGCTGTAACCTTGGAGGGACCTGCAGAAATGATGAGATTAATGTCAGTGGGCACAACTGTGCCATTGATATTGCATATGATACAGTGTACAGAACAGTCAAGTGTACATATGGCATATTACCTGCACGCTCCATGTCGTGCTGCTGTGTGGATCCAGCCTCCATCATGATGCAGGTGTACTGCTGTTGCTGTTCTGGGGCTGGAGCCACAACACTTAGGAGTAGCCCCTCCAGTCTGGTGAGGGGGGGATGTGTGGCCACCCCACCTCCTGTGGCAACCTGTTGCCTGTGGATATATGATGCACGCTGATGGACACTTTGGATTAAATCACTGCAGTGATGTCGTACCTGCTCATATGTCCTGTTATGCGTGCCAATATCATTTACCCTATGGACAAGGTCTTGCCACAGTGCAGCCCTCTCCTGCTGATTCTGACTGGTGCAGGAAAACAGGATGTCATACTCCCGCACCAGGCTCTGGTGGATCTCCTCGTCTTCCGCTGCAGAGTAGGCGGGATTACGCTGATGCGCCATCTCCCTGGAAGAGAACACAAACAGGATATCAGCAGACTATGTCAGCAATATATGGCACACATACTATACATGATACTCCCTGGAAGAGAACACAAACAGGATATCAGCAGACTATGTCAGCAATATATGGCACACATACTATACATGATACTCATGTGTAGTGATATACTACTACTCCCATATGTTGCATGTGTGTGTGTCGTGGTGGATACACAGGTACATGGCCAGATATCAGTGCTCAGCCAACACCTGCGCAACAATACCTGCCACATTCCACACAACATAGTAGCATGCCCCATCGGTCAGCACACACTGACAGGTCCAATGCAAAACCTCACTCTGGGGGTTCATCCCAAGGTACTGTATGTGGGACGCCATCCACTACTGTGATGTGGACAGAAGTTACTCGGCCTGGATATACATATCCCACCACCACCACCAGCACAGTAGACTACTTTGATATGTATGTGATTAGACAGTTATTCACTTGCTGGGACTGAGATGGTATCCATGCAGCACACTGGGCCAGTGGAAGCCACAACCCACACTGCTGACCCCTTTGTAAATGCTTACCATGGACATGCCACAGATTGCATGGAACTTGCACACATATTTCTAACCCAGACCCTATGCACAAAGGTTAGGCATCCTGTCCTGTGGACCCCAGACAGAGGCAGATTGTATAACAACAGCAGGAGGCTACTGCAGGACAGAGCACATTCACATTAAGGGAAGGCATCTGTGGTCAGCACTGGTACTACGCTACGGTCCATCATAACAACGGCCACGGTCTACTCAGGGAGGGAAATGGCCACAAACACTATGGATGACCACAAGGCCTTCTTCAGTTATGTTACACATATGGACCACATGCCTCAGATATGCTCTGTGTTAATACACACCTACTTAACATTCACCAAACACACAGATATTGGCAACAGTCTTGCAGACAGGTTCAGTCCACGTATCCCCCCTCCTTCTCCCCCACCAGTTGAAATATTTATCACAGCTGTATGTAAACTCCCTATCATCTCACATGTCCAAGTGAGGGCCACCCTCAGCAGAGCAGAACACACAGCATCACTGTGACCTCATGGTATCCCTGGATGTGTGCTACCTGCACTCCAAGAGGACATACAACCGCATATAACATTGATAATTTATCTTGGCCGTACAACAGGATATGTACCTGGACAGTGGCATACAGCGACAGTGGTCCCACACCACTAAGGAGGCACCTCGACTGACCCTGAGAACTATTACATCATATGCATAACCGGCCTGGTCTGCTAAGC
This sequence comes from Protopterus annectens, assembly GCF_019279795.1. Lineage (NCBI taxonomy): Eukaryota > Metazoa > Chordata > Ceratodontiformes > Protopteridae > Protopterus > Protopterus annectens. The sequence continues at coordinate 1,413,259,112 of NC_056728.1, read as the reverse complement.
TATGGAATTATGCAGTATGGGATGCATATGCAGTGATATCGGGTACCTGCAGACACTTGTTCCCAGCCAGTGTGCCTTTGTGATGGGCTAATCCTGCCTTTTGAACCTGGCTGACCTTTCAAAGCAGTCGCTACAGCCATTGCTGAGGGCAACGCACAGACAACTGCTGCCAGGATCATGACCTAAGACTGATTGACATGTAATGTATGGTCATCCCCTTTTGGTGGAACTACGTACACACAACATATCACATGGACATACCTATAGATACAGACCTATGACACATTTGGAGGGCTCACAGTATGCACACTATTAACCTGCTACTTTGCATTACCTGTGTTTGTCGCAGCTGGTTGCGTTACCACTGCTTCTGATTGCTGCTGCTACTGTCACTGCTGACAGCTTAGAGTCACAGAGTCACAGTGTGTAGGTTTTTTTTCTCTCTCTCTCTCTCTCTCTCTCTCTCTCTCTCAGTTTTTTCTCTCCTCTGTCTGCTTCCAGACAGTGCAATGAATGTATTGCATGTGTGGAGTGTTAGTACTGGATGCTTTTGTAGGTATCTGCATAGGTCCATGTGATGGCCTCTGCACCAATTGTAAGCCAGCATTTGCTAATTGCATACAGCCAGTTGTGTACTGATTGCAGTTCTCACTGTGATTTCAGGTCAGTGCTATAAAAGGGTATGTGGGATAGGCGTTGCCCTTTCAGATTGTAAGGGCAGGGACCATGCTGGTATGCTGTGGACAGTGTTCTGTGAGTGTAAAGGTTAGCATCTCTCTCATGATTCAGGCTGTGTTGCAGATTCACATTTCTCCATTCCTCTCTCCTGTTCCCTGTAGTAAGTGTGTATGCACAATGACACCTACAACTATATATATATATATATATATATATATATATATATATATATATATATATATATATATATATATATATATATATATATATATATATATATGTACATATACATACATTTATATATGTACTTTAACTGACATTATTACCTACAAGCTACCAATTAGCATGGTTGTTTCTGTTCACACACTACTATTATGGGAATCCAGTAGTTTTGACAGTAATTCTACATGACATGCTTTGGGTACTACACATCCTATATTCCCTTTACATTCATCCCTACTATTACATGTTATATTTATTTTAGCACAATGTTCTTGTATAAGAGTCATGGCTTAGTGGTAGGTCATGCAGACTAGTGTTTCCAAGGTCCTGGGTTCGGGACTGACAGTGGGATTTTATTTTGCTTTTGAACTGAGTACAGGACCTGTCAATCAAAGTGACTAAGGCACTTTTAAGCAGTTGTAACCGGGTTAGCGCTGGTTTGCGCGGAGCTCACACATGCGCACTGGCAGTTAGCTCTGCGCACACAAGCGCACACTCGCCTACAACCACGTACTAGTGCTTACTCTGGCGCACACCCGCGCTATTTTCTTTGAAAGAAATGAAAATGGGGAGACAGGAAAGTGGTGAAAAAGGGGTCACAAAGAGGGTAAGACAGTAGGGAAACAAGCTTGGGATTTGCAGGAGGGATGTAGGTAAGGCCCATAGCTGCCCATTTCTTCATCAGCAACAGCTGTGCATATGTATGTAATTTGGTGTGACATTTGAAACCTTCCACCCCTGAGAGAGGTGTCAGGACAACAATAATACTTGTTGTACAGCCAATTGTAATTGATAGATTCCATGTCCAGCAGACATGTGTGCAGAATGGGCAGCTATGTATGGGGCATAATTTTTTTGTGGGTACAGAGTGCCCTTTTTTTTCAGGTGAGAGTGGTATGTCAGGTGAAGGAAATCGATACAGTTGGGGAGGTAGGTAGGGTAGGTAAACAGACAAGACAAACAAGATGCAAACAGGGGTGGTGTATGACACGTGTGGGGGGGTTACACAATTGACAGGGACGGAGGTTTGGATATCCAGAGCCCATGAGCCCACAGATGGCAACAGTGGAACTGATATCCCCACCCATAGGCAGTTGCCACTGTTCCTTCACTACCCAGGACGGGGCTGTGCTGGGGGCTGTGTAGGCCGGGCAACAGGCATGCCCGTAAGTTGTGCCACCCGTGCCTCAAGCTGGCGTAGGGGCTCGAGAACAGAGTCCCGAATCTCCCTACGCACCACAGTCTGGACGCTACGGAGGGTGAGTGGTGGTTCTCCTCCGGCCACACTTGCAGAGGGGGGCGAGCCCCATCCCCTGCAGCGCTTCCACCCACAGGTGGCACAGGGCCACCGGAGGAGGGTCCAGACTCGGCACTAGTGCCAGGTGCACTCGCCAGCTGAGGTGAGAGAGGTGGGTCCGCTGGAACTCGCCTTCCCTGTCGTCCTATGTTTTGCATTATGTCATGACAGTTTGGGTTAGTGACATATAATACCATTCACAATTAGTTGTAACAGCATGCTTAAGTATTCCCATTAACCAAACACCCAGATATTCACACCATTGAACAGCGTGCATAACACATGCATAATTTGAACAGCAATACACAGTCCAACAACATGCAGGGTTAATTGATGGCAACAGGCCATCAGGTTTGGATGTATGAACAGGGCAGATGCATCAATGGACATGCAAATATATATGACCCAACAGGACAAACATCCAGGGGTGTTAATTGTGATTGCACATACCATTTTCACGTGGAATGGGTTATATGTGGTTATAGGGTGGGGTGAAGAAAATAATATTAACACCTTCAAATACCAATACATATGCTGTATATTTCTAATAGCTACAGATATATACACACTACTGTTCTAACTACAGTTTCCTATATGATAACTATTTCAACTTGGTGATAGGACTGTTACTGCAACATCAATATACATTTTATTGTTCTTCATACACATTCATATCTAGCTTTGTTCAGCTACATCATCCTGCTACATTTGCTTTATATAGCTGTAGACAAGTGTGGATGTTTGGTACATCAGACAATCATCCTATCTGCATATTGCAGACTGAGAGCAACATATCCAGATTTTGGGATACACATTCCAGATGCAGCAACACTTTGAACAGATTTTGCTGTTTGGTTTTGATTCTCACATGCATTTAATTTCTGTCTTGACTGCAGTATACTTTATTCAGGGGTTATTACTACTGTATTGCTGGATTCATGACACTTTCTCACACTCTCTCACTTGCTTTCATTTTACTATTCAGGATGGTACTTACTTCTAGGCTTTATTGACATGTTTTACCTGTAGTTATTACAATCCTTTCCAGCAGTCTCACTTCTGTCATGTTTCAGTATTTCAACAGGGATATATTTCACACATGTGATTTCATCATCTTCTGCAGCTATACTTTTCAGCCTGCTGCAGGTTGTGTACTATTTTCTTACAGGTGGGGCATTTTTATTTCTGAATTTATGTCAGACATTTTCATTTTTCGGTTTAACTTACAGGCTGCAACACACTTTTGTAATCAAGCACTACTTGCAGACACTTTCACACTGTTACTTGCACATTTTATTCCTTAGTGACTACACTGCACTCTTTTGCTGACTGTCATACTTTTATATTTCTTTACAGTTACTGGTAGTGGATTACTGACCTGCCTGGTGGTGCAACCGCACCAGCCTATCGCTATAGGCTCTGCAGTTCACAGAACGTACACCTGCAGCTGTAATATAAATGAAGTAATATTGGAATACACATCTCCATAATATCAGCTAGATTAATTTCTTACATACATAATTAAATGTAACTTACTCAGTAGTGGGGCGTTGGGCATTTGCCGGGCCTCCTGGATCCAAAGGTTCAGTTGGTCCTGCTTGCATCTCTTCAGGTCCTCATGGTGGTGACGGACCTGCTCACCAGTCCTTGGAATCCCTGTGGCACTGGTGAGATCATGAGCCAACCGGTCCCACGCCTCAGCTCTGTATGCTCCCCAGAGGACCTGGCCCTGCATGAGTTGGGCCTCATGATTGTGGACTAGGAGCCAGACCATGTACCTGGACTCCTCAACGCCCCACCTCTGTGTTCGAAAGCAACTACCCTCTCCTACTCCTGTCATTCTGCCTGCAGTTCAGTTCTACAATAGTTTATGCTGTGTATTCCCGCCTATGGGGCTTATATAGTCCGTTTTTCCCACACATATCTGTGATTGGCCATTTTGGAATTGTATCAACTTCAGTAAACCTGCATTGTCATGCTCCAGTTTGTATTCATTCCTATATATTAGCTATTATTGCATTTCTAGGTACTGCTGTCATGGCTTAGTGGTTTGGTACCTTGACTATGGTGTATAGTATCCTGGGTTCGAACCTGGCCACTGCTTTTTAATTTTCATGACTGTCTAGACATGCTGAGGGGTGGGTCTGTGTAAAGGCAGTTTTGATACGGCTTGCTCAACTTTGCCCGTCGGTTAGCTTGTTTGCGCAGTGCGCAGTTCCGCGCAAATGGGGTACGCTGGTTTAAGCCTCATTTGGCTATCAGCACACATATTACACTCAACTCAGTTAGGGACACATAGATTTAGCATGTTAAACCACTGCTCAGCTACGGGCACTCATTTTTCACCAGTTAAACCACTGCTCACCTATGGGCAGATGCACTCACCCTGTTAAACTGTAGCTCAGCTATGGGCACATCTGGCATTTTTTATTGTTTTGTTACCTCACATTTCTTCAATATAAATGGGATATTTCATTACATTTTACATAAAATGTGATTTTATGTGTACATATTTGTCAGGGACTTGTTAAGTGCTTATTTTGCTAAAAATAAAAATTGGTGTTGTGGGGTCTCGAACCATGAATGCCTGCTCTTCAGCCAACATCTCTACCGCTACACTATTGCTTCTTGGCTTACTTTGCATATTTAGTTCTTATAAGCTTTCCCACTGACTGCTAACTACGGGCACACCCGCGCAAATGAGCGCACTCACGGTTAAACATCTTTACAATTTAAAAAAAAATTATGAGATGTTCATTTGTACATTTTATGTTCGTAGTCTGTGGGGGCATGTGTTGTGTTGTGTTTATTCACATTTCCATGGACTCTGTTGTGGGTGTTTACTTTGGGCGCTTTTCCTCTTCTGGGAGCGTGTCCGCTTACAGGGCTCGGCCTACGGACATGCCCCCTACTGTCTTACACGGACCGTGTTAGCCTTAGGTGTGATTCAGCATGGTCTCATGAATATGCAGAGCATGCTGACATCACTCCATTTAACTGCAGCCTCCGTGTAAGAGTTATAACTCTTACACAGAGGCTTCGTGAATCCTGCCCTATGTGTTTTGAATTCTATCTGTAGAAATTTAACTGTACAAATCATTCATTGAGTAGAATACTTTCTGCAGAATTCATTGTTTACCACTCTACAGAAAGAATCATATCTGCATAATTCTGTACAGTAGACTCCTTCTTATCCGGTCTCGCTGGGACTGCACCTTAGGCTGGATAAATGAATGGCTAGTTAATCAGAAAAAAACATACACAATCACATTTATAGGTTATAAATCAGCTAGAATAACAGGATTTGTGTTACTTTGCATTTTTCTAATGAATATGAAGGCTAAAACTGAAATGTTTGTCATTATTTAGCCCAGAGGAGGTGGAAGTGTTGTTCTTCTCTGTTGTCTTTTGTTAGGGCTACAGCAAAAATGTGATGGCCAGTTAAACAGGAGACTGGTTAAAGAGAGGCTGGATAAGAGGAAGTCTACTGTATTTAGAATTTTATCTGTATAAATATATCATTACATTTCATTGCAAAGAATTGTGTTCTTAGAATTCAGTGTTCAGAATTCGTATATAGAAGTATAAATGCAGAAATTTCTGTCTAGATGTCTATCTTTAGGAGTTTGTCTATACAGTCCTTAATTTTGAAGTCTGCCTCTAGAAGACTATCCTCCAGATTTCTGAAGCCCTTTATAGCATGCAGGATTAGTTTAAGAGCTATTTTTTGGCAATATGGCCAATGTGCGATCCAGGAACAAGCTCCCGGGAAGTGCACATGAGCTCTTAGGCTAATCCTGCACGGACCGAGCTCCTGTATGCAAATTACCCTCATTTGCAGGTGAAATCATGCAAATGAGGGTAATATGTGATCCAGGAAGCTGGCAGCCGTCTGTGTAGGATGAGTGCAGTGTGCAGAAATGTACTCGGTTAGTAACCGAGTACAGTTCTACAGTTCTGCAATCTACAAAACGGAGCTATGACAGCTCCAAATAAAGGCTGTATATCATTGAGTAAGCATGCCAATGTCCATGTAGAAGGCCATTGGCATTGCAAAATGTAAAAAAAATAAAATAAACAACTTTTATTTTTCTTTTTGCCGATCTCACCTGGTTAAGCATAGGGCAGCAATGCGCAAATGGGATCAGGGGAAAATAATAACATAAACCTAAAATAAGCATTCTAACTGAAATCAGTATTCTGCCATGCAAGTCAATGGCTATCAGAAGACAACCTGGCCAGTGAGCAATGGTTGCTAAGGGGGGAGGCTCAGTGTGGGACATGTAACTATGCATTAGCAGGCAATCCTATGCAAATGAGGGAAGGGTTAGTGAATCACAGATTTTCCCAGGGTGTGAGGCAGGTCCCAAGAGTGTAAGAGTATAATAGCTGGGTGCAAGACTAGGGGGGTTGTCAGGCATACTGTAAGTGGATTGGAGGCCTGTGGCTCATGATTTCTCCTAGCTTAGCACAGCTAAGCTAGTGGTGTGTGTAAACCTGCCTAGCATTCCCTACAATGTGTAAGCGGGTGTGCGCGCCACGCACTGGGTTGTACAGGAAGAAAAAGGAAGTTAAACCAGGAAAAAGCAGCTCTGTGCACATTTGAGTACTCTGTTTGTGCGGCACTCCCCCAGGCTTAAACAGGAAGGCAATGGGAAGGGAAAACAGCAGTAGGAAGGTAATCAAGGAGAACTAGCTTAACTGACAGGTAAAATGTATCAGAATCAGCCAATTACACAGGCAGCAGAGCCCAGCCCAGCACATCACTATAAATAATGCAAACACCTTTCCCCCCTTGTTTTTCCCAAAAACTCTGCACCAATGGTGTATACAGATGGGGAAATTTTACAAAATGAAAGCAAAAGAAAAAATGTTAGGGACTGCTTTTGCTATCATAAACCAGCATGTGCAAGTGGCTGAGGGTAGTGAGGATGTGAATGCTGCTGAGCAACCCACAGTGAGGAGATGGAGAACAGTGTACAGACCCAGGGTAACCTACCAAGGGCTACATGAGCTGGAGATAGTGGAGCACTATAGGGTGGACAGGGACCTCCTACAGCATATTGTTGAGCTATGCCGGCCAAACCTGACACACAGAACCAACAGAGGGGAACCCATCCCAGTGGATACCAAGGTATGTGTAGGCCTAAGAATACTAGCTACAGGTACCTTTCAAAGGTCAACTGGGGATATGATGGGGATCTCACAGGCATCAGCATCCAGGGTACTCCACCACTTCCTGGATGCCATGCCAGCACATGTCGGTGAGCATGTATATTTCTCCATCACTCATGAAGCTTTGGCCAGCAATATGCGTCTCTTCCACCAAATAGCAAAATACCCTGAGGTAGTGGGTGCAATAGACTGCAAGAACATACGCATTAAAGCACCACCAGGTGAGCGGGCTAAGGTCTACATCAACCAAAGGGCTTCCCCTCCATCAACTGCCAGGTCGTGTGCGATGCTCAGGGCATAATAAAGAATGTGCGTGCTGGCTGCCCTAGAAGCTACCACGATTCCCACATCTGACATCTGACGCAGCTGTACCAGAAATTTGCCAATGGGGACATCCCACATGGTCACCTAGTGGGGGATGCTGGATACGCACTGGAGCCATGGCTGATGATACCCATCAGAAATGCACACACACACGAACAAGAACTCCATAATGAGGCACATGCACAAACATGAATCATAATAGAGCGTGTGTTCGGGATGCTCAAGTCACAGTTCCAGTGCCTGGACACATCCAGTGGAGTCTTGCAGTACTGACCAACTACATGTACCCAAATTGTCCTTGTATGTACCATGCTACACAATATGATCCTGCGAAAACAGCTGCAGCAGGAACAGCATGGGGCAGGGCCACACAGCCCCCCACCAGTGCCAAGGCCTGCACAGGTGCAGAGTGACGAGGAGGAGGAACAACTTGAGCCTGCCCCAGTAGGCAGAAGGAAGTGTGCCCAGTATGCCCTAGCCTTGGCAAAGAGGCAATGCATAGCACATGCACTGACACAGTAGGGACCCAGAGACTGACACCTCTCTCTGACTCGTACATACAGTAAAAGGGATGCCAAACATGACACTACCTGTGCTCAACCATGTATAGGGAGTGTACTATGTGCATCCAAAATAGGCAGCCCTGCAGCACCACCCTCAATACTGGGACACCCACAAGGTAAGTGACTCACACATGCCATTTGGGGGGCACATACCCAACAACAGTCACAGCCAGCAGGATAGGTGTAGACAAACACAAACAAATGTTGTACTATGGCCTCTGAATGAGCCCCATGGGTAACCCCTACCCCAGCCCTACACAGACAGACTACAGCAGGACAGCCAGTTGGATGTAAGTTGTGAAGGCTAGGAAGTCAGAAACTGATATGTAGGTAGTGAAAGCTACGATCTGTAGTACACCGGTATGCCATCAGCCAGCACGATAGGTAAGACTACAGACTGAAATGGTGTACCTGACATACCAGTACAGTCCTAGCAACTGTGTAAAAGTGTAAGGTGTGCCCCACCATCCTATGTACACTTATAGTAACAGTCAGGTGTGCCCCCCCATGTAGAAACAGTCAGGTGTCATCCCCCCTGCTATGCAGAAATGTAGCAACAGTCAATGCCAAATGACTGATGTATACCCTGCAGACACAGCATGCTACCTGTCGGTGTACAATACAAAGGTCAGCACCGCAGTACAAACCACCTGGACTTGACCCACACATGCAATATAGATGGCCATATTGGTATGCTCACACACTTAAACACAAGAAGGCCATGTCAGCAAACAACAGTGGACCAGACATATCTAGCAGTTGCAGTTTTCAGTGCAGACACATGTCAGTATGCACCACTCCTGCCTTGTACACACAGTGGATAGGAATACAGACATATATGTAAGGGCAACACACTATAATAAGCAAAAGGTAAACGGACATAGATGTGTTGAAGTGGGGACCTTGACAAGGAGCCATCTGGGCCTGTCCCACCCAGCACACAGCCAAAAGGCCCCAAACACATGAGGTGCAGATGTCACTCACTGCAGATACTAGCCACCAGTATCTGTCAGCATGTCTGTGTGTTTCATGTGTCAGCTGTGCAACATGACTGTACAAGGAAGTTGTCACCTAGTAGCTGTATACACGTACCTGTGGCATATGATCCCGTGTGTACCTGTATGTGGCATGTCAACCCCTACATGAATGAGTTACAGCCCATGGACACACCGCCCTCCCCATAGCAGTATCATGACAAGCCTGCTGAGGTCACAGAATATGAAATACACCTTTAGGGGAGCTGTAGCTCAGTAATCCCAATGGCGTGTCCCATAACTGTCTACTGCTGTACTGATAAACTAGTTAGGTAGTAGTCCTAACCGCAAACTTGACAATTGTGTGGGTGTGTGAGTGTGTGTATGTGTGCGTGTCTCGGTCTCTGCCTGTGTAGAGAGAAATGCTTTCTAGGCTACTCACACTCACTACAGTTCATATACACAACACTGGCAAAGCTGCTGATGTCTTGCACCTAGAAATACACCTCTGGGGAAATCATAGCCCAGTAATCTCCATAGCGTGTCTTGTAACTGCGTACTGCTGTAGTGTGATAAAGTAGTTGGGTAGGTGTTCTAACCCCAGACTGTGTGTGTGTGTGTGTGTGTGTGTGTGTGTGTGTGTGTGTGTGTGTGTGTGTGACTGCGTAGAGAGCAATGCTTTTTAGACCACACACCCCGTACAATACACATACTCGACTTTGGCAAGGCTGCTGATGTCACTCACCTAGAAATACACCTCTGGGGAAATCATAGCCCAGTAATTTCTGTAGCGCGTCCTGCAACTGTGTACTACTGTAGTGTGATAATGTAGTTTGGTAGGTGTTCTAACCCCAGACCTGGCAACTGTGTGTGTGTGTGTGTGTGTGTGTGTGTGTGTGTGTGTGTGTGTGTGTGTGTGTGTGTGTGTGTGTGTGTGTGTGTGTGTGTTTGCCAGTGTAGAGAGCAATGCTTTTTAGGCCACTCACACCCCGTACAATACACATACTCGACTTTGGCAAGGCTGCTGATGTCACTCACTTAGAAATATACCTCTGGGGAAATCATAGCTCAGTAATCTCTATAGCATGTCCTGTAACTGCGCACTGATTAGTGTGATAAATTAGTTAAGTAGGTGTTCTAACCCCAGAACTGGCAACTGTGTGTGTGTGTGTGTGTGTGTGTGTGTGTGTGTGTGTGTGTGTGAGAGACTGCATCAAGAGCAATGCTTTTTAGGCCACTCACACCCCGTACAATGCACATACATGACTATGGCAAGGCTGCTGATGTCACTCACCTAGAAATACACCTTTGGGGAAATCATAGCCCAGTAATCTCTGTAGTGTGTCCTGTAACTGCGCACTGCTGTAGTGTGATAAATTAGGTAGGTGTTCTAACCCCAGTCTTGGCAATTGTGTGTGTGAATCTGTGTGTCTTTGTGTCTCTGCCTGTTCATGACTGCATGATGGACAATGCTTTTTAGGTCACACACAATCCTTAGAATTCATATACCCAACGTTGGCAAGATTGCTGATGTTGCTGATGTCACTCACCTAGAAATACACCTCTGGGAAAGGCATAGCCCAGTAATGTCTGTAGCGTGGCCTGTAACTGTGTACTGCTGCATTGTGATTTAGAACTGTGGTAGGGTTCCATCACCACCCATGGCAGTTCTGGATGTTTTGTGTGTGTTTCAATGTCTGTGTATGGAGCAATGCATCATTGGCTACTCACGTGCAGTACAATTCAAATGCCCTACATTGCCAATCCTGCTGATGTCATTCATTGTGAAATACTACTTTGGGGAGAAAGTTCTGTGTAATCCCTGTGGTGCGACCTATAACTGCTCCATGCTGTAGTGTAGTTTAGGCCTTGGCAGGGGTTCTATACCCACACATGACAGTTGTGGATGTTTTGTGTGTGTCTCACTGTTTGTGTAGGGAGAAATGCATTTTAGGCTAGTCACTCGCAGTACAGGTGAAATGCCCTACTTTGGTAATCCTGCTGATGTCAGTCACTGTGAAATACACCTTTGGGAAGAAGTACTCCAGTAATGTCCATGGTGCATACTATAACTGCGTAGTGCTGTAGGGTAATAAACTAGTTAGGTAGGGGTTCAACTCCCAGACATTGTGTGTGTGTGTGTGTGTGTGTGTGTGTGTGTGTGTGTGTGTGTGTCAGATGTAAATTAGCTGGGAGGCTGGGGTGCAAAGCCATACCCATACATGTGACAGCAAGGCCAGCCAATCCAAATTAGCAACAACACTATTACCCTGAGCACACACTCAACCCATGTGTCATATGCACACACATGCCTAGGCAACAGCCAATATGTGGTTAGTACACAGCATATTGGCCACTGATAGTAACTATGCAGTGATAGCAGTGGGCTATAGAGGGCATGTCACCCTGGCTATCTGTCCAATATGCACATACATGCTGACAGTGCACCTCCACCATGACCTGCACCACCTGTGGTGCCTCCACATGTGACTCACAACAGACATACCATGCCTGACAACATGCCCTGTATGGACAGATGAAACTGACATCAGGGAATGCTGTTGGCATGCTATCAATGTAGGTGAAGGGTAAACCTGCTACCCATTACCAGTTCCTGCTACAGTTGTGGAAGACTGGCACAACTGATGATAAGCTGTGTTCACAACAGGGGCCATGACACCCTAGGTATAGCTCCACATGTCACTGTACATGCATGTGGGAGGTGTGCACATCCCAGACAACATCCATGTCATGGACTAAGGAGCCCATACATGGCATTTGGTGTACAGCATTGGCCACACACAATAGTCGCCCAGCTGACTAGATGGGGGATGCAGTACCCACCTGTGTGGGCAAATGCAGTAACTACAGCCCTGAGCCTCAGTGCAGACCATTGTTATGTGGCCTGATGCCATGGTATACCCATTGCCTACCCTTGTACAGCCTGCTGGCACAGTTGACCACCACACACCTGTGTAAACATGCACCCATGCATGTCAGAACTGGCACCCTGTGTGTATATGTGTGTGTTTTGTATGGTGCATATGTCCACATCCACACTCAGTACAACCCCCCAGGGCATACTGAAGCATGCTGTCTGATATCTGGCATCTCCTCATACTCTTTGCCCATATGGTCTCCATATGGCCCGTGTGGTGCATGTGATACCTGCACATTGATGTGTTGTGGCAATCCCACTACTGATGAGTTGCACTCTTGGCCCTGCCAAGTGTGTCAATGTGTGTGCATCCCTGTGTGAGTGTGCCTGTGTTGACGCTGGCACATGTTCATGCAGACAGGCAGTGTACGGAACCTACCGTATATCTACCGTATCCCTGTTGCAGATGTCACTCACCCTGACATATATGTTCTGAGTTTTCCACATCAGGTAACCCATGTTGTGCATCCAATAACTGAAATGAACTGTGATAGCACTACATAGTTGTCGGGGTTTTGATACCCTGTGCTGGTAGGTGTGTTACACAAACGTGCTTCAGTTTTACCCTCCCACACCTCCCTGACATGTATCTGTGTCTGTCTGCCTCCCCCATTCCCTCTCTGGTGGATGTGGAGACCCACATCTGCCTTGCTTAGGCAGCAGCATGTGTATGTTATGTGATGCTCATGATCAGCTGATGGCCTCTGCATGAATTGCAGCCCTCCCCTAGCTGATTGCATGTGGAACAGCTGTGGTAAAATCCCATAGCCAATTGCATGGAAACACACTCCAATACCTAGGAACATCATGGTGGCGTTGGGCCTTTGCAGTCACTGTGAGCATTAACTAGATTTGATGTTTGACAAACAGCATCTCAGATGGATTGGGGATTTACCTCTAACAACATGCACTGTGGAAAGAGGGCAACCAACAGGAGGGGCATGTGCCTGACCTGACTACAGACTGTAAATGCTGGCATACTCTATTTGGAGTAGTGTTGGTATAACAGTGTTTGTCTGGATATGCCTGTCACACATGTCGCAGTACCTCCCATGTCAGTTCCATGTATATGAGGAATCCCCATCTGCAGGGTCATCTGCAAACTGGGCAGTGTTGTGCCTATGGTTTCATGTGTTAGCCACAGTGCATCAATCCATGGAATGCAGAAGGTAGTGTGAGGATGGTGAAGACCGTGACAGTTACTGACTGTGACAGTTACTGACTTCATATCCCTCATAGGACATATTATTAAGTATGTGGAGCTTTTCTCCCCGGGCCTCTACTGAAAATGGAAATATCTCCAGCTAGACTAGCCCGGTCAACAAATGTAAAATAAAAAAAAAAAAAAAATGTTGCAACAAACCCTGTTACAATTGAAATTATATGGGGTTATCACAGTAACATGTCTATACTGGCCCTGTGTATGTGCTGTCAGTCACACCTCTGTCAACCTTTGTACATATGGCGTGCATGAAGTGGTGCATATGTGCTATACACCATAAATACTGTCATCATATCTGAAAACAAGCCAGTGATATATCAGATTGCTACACGTCATGTACAGTAATGGTTATATTTCATGACATAAGCTGGACATTCTGTGGAGCATTGTACAGTACTGAGGGCTGTGTAGTGATGGTGAATGTCGGCAGTGTGTGTATTGTTAATATATACCTCAGCCTGTGTACAAACTGGCATAGATGTCATTGTTCTACCTCCCCTTCTCTCAGATGTGACATGCTGCCTCACTGTATGGTACCATTTTGCCGTACATGTTTGTAGGGCCATACACACACACGCATGTCCCATACCACAGACAGCCATCATGACAAACTGTGTAGCAGCCCAGTATATGTAAGAACATTCTGTGAGTGGCACATATGAGGATGGTGTAGAACAGATAGTCCATATACTGTAATATTATGCTAGCTTACCATATGTGGCTGTGGCTGTGTTCACATTGGTTGTGGTTATGCACTGTCACACAGGTGTATCTTACCCTGTGCTGTGACATGGCTGTCAAGCCTGCTATATATGCAGGTACATGTGCATTACCCCATACGAGAAGTAGGCCAGTGTTGAGCCAATCTGCCTGTAGCCTGCACAGTGCATTGTTACTGCTTAGCAGCTTAGTGTACTTAACCAGTGGGATGTTATGTGCAGATACTGCCCAGATGTACTGGTGGCCCTCCCTTAAATGTAATGTATGTCAGACAGAGCAGTGGGATGCTGTACAGATGTATGTCAATATCTAGTGGGTGGTATGTGTCCATGGCACCCCTGTACCAGCGGTCATTATGTGTCAGGCCAGACAGGAGTGCGTGAATCCAATACCTATGGTGCCAAATGTATACCAGTATTTATGTGTTATACCCATCTACATGGATGTCTACATTAATATTGTCAGGCCTGGTACAAATGTGGTGCAGTAAGGGATCATGTGTATACCTCTGGACTGTTCAGGTTGTGTCCAAAGTTCCACATATAGTGGCCAATATCTCTGCTGCACTCCACAGGGGCATTACATGCTAGCAATGGTACCTTACAATGATTTCCTTAGGATGTCTGTCAGTAGCCAATGGCACACATGTTATAAGCAGATGTCAACATCCACATGCACCATGTCTGTGAAGACAATCCCAATGACAGTAGCAACAGTCTAGTAATATACCTGCTATACATAGCTGTCATCCCCTTGCACTATTACTGTGGGACTGTAGGGACTGGCATACGGCTACACTCCATGTCCAGGACATATGGTGGAAATATATGTACATATATTTATCCAGATAGCCATATATATATATATATATATATATATATATATATATATATATATATATATATATGTATATATATATATATATATATATATATATATATAATTACACATGTGTACTACATTGAATTACCACTGTCATGGCAGCCACCCACTATAACTCCCTACAGCATGTGGCCGTGGTCCCGTTACATTTCCTGTGTGATGGACATCCGTCCTGTGTGTGGGCATCACTGATACAGGCAGCAGGTAGCAATACCTTTTACAGCAGAACCTGCACACTCAGAGCAGACACATATTTGTAGGAGGTTCAGGAACTACAGACAGACTGTGGGTAGAGTTGTGTAATGCTTTGAATAGTACTGGTGTCACAGGGTGTGTGTGTGTGTGTGTGTGTGTGTGTGTGTGTGTGTGTGTGTGTGTGTGTGTGTGTGTGTGTGTGTGTGTGTGTGTGTGTGTGTGTATACAAACTAGTGTACCTTGGAATGCAGTCTGTCTGCATAGCTCACTACTGTGGGCCTAACCTCTTGCTGGGCAGAGGTATGCCTATCATTTGTTGTCCGTCCACCATACAGGTCCTGTGTCAGATATGACACTGGCAGTGTGTGTGTTGCGTGCTACCAGTACATGGCTACATCCATGTCTGTATCTAACCTCAATACCCTAACTAACGGTATATTGCAGACTATCCTGTAACACCAGCACCTTGCTTAGTGTATGGCAGCAGTGTTCCACATATATGTCTGTGTTCCAGCCTCTGTCCCCCATCTACATACCAAGCTGTGCACATATGTCATGCTGTTGGGAGTTGTTCTGTAGTGGGCTGTTGTATCCCTCACACATACAGTGGGGCTGGGGCCATATATGTGTGGGCATCACCTACACCACACATGTGCACCCTTATGAACTGCAGAGGCCAGTGTATGCAACAGTGGTATATGGTCTTGTATTATTGAGTCCAGGTGGGGAGCACTATAAACAACCTAGGCTGTTACAAATGTGGGGGTATCAGAGGTAAGCTGCCACAAGGTATGTAGACATACAGTACCATATACTCCACCTATATTGACATTACTTACATGACTTGGGGTACTCCAAGCCTACTGCCTCTTGCAATACAGACTGTTCTGTGCAATATGCCTTGTTATGTTCCGGGTACAACCCATTTGATCACAAAATGTCTTTACCTCCAATGGAGTTTGTACAGAGTGTAGATAGAGGCTGCTGAACTACACACCTGCAGTACATACTGTTGATTGTGTGGTACCCTGTGGCCCAGTCTGTTAGCACTATTGTACATTCTGAAGGGCTTGGCTTGGACTGCAACAGTTGTGAACCTTTCCAGACTACTGTATAAGTGTAACTGTTTCACAGTTGCAGTACTCCGTTTATATGGATGTCAGTATTTGAACAGCTATATGATATGGCATATAGGACTGTTATAGTACACAATTAAAGGAGTCCCATTTCTGCAAACCTGTGTGTGGTGTCTTTCCTATGACCTTTCCATGGGTATATGTTGCAGGCAATGATTGACATTAGTATGTGTAGCCCATACCATGTCCAGTTGTTCAGATATTAACTATAGGCATACTGGCTGTTCCATATTGTGTGCACCTCCTACATATTTATCTTACTGTACATATATCTGCGTGTGTATGTGTAGTCACATGTATGTATATATATATATATATATATATATATATATATATATATATATGTGTGTGTGTGTGTGTGTGTGTGTGTATATATATATATATATATATATATATATATATATATATATATATATATACATATGTATATCTGTGTCAGCATATATGTGTCTGTGCATCTGTATCCTGGGGACGTTGACGGCTTCCACATATTACATGTCCCGTGGGAGGCAGACTGTACTTGGTAGTGTATTGCAGGGTGCAGGTGTTTGGCTGTGGGGGGATGCCTATTTGTACAAGATGTATAGTGTGTGGGCCCTCTCAACCCCATTAATGGTGCATGTGGACATAGGTGCATTTGTTAATCTGCAATTGCTATCTACAGATGTATGGCCATATATGCCTATATAGATATATTTATCTTCTAACAGATATATAGGTATATGTGCATAGATAGCGATATATATATGTATATAGAGTTAGTAAAACAACATATATATTTGAATATATGTGTATCTATACATATATGGGTATTAACAGAATAATATAGGTACATGTGCGAAAACGAGGAAGAAATCTAAACCCAAAAGTTCTTTTTTAGTTCAAATAGCCAAGTCTGGTAAAGTTGAATCAAATCCGTTTATTCACATAAAATAAAAGTACAAGGATAAGCGCTTTCACTAGATTAGCTTCATCAGATCCTACAACCCTCTGAGTAAATCAACTCCTTATATAGTCTACCTTAATTCATTTAATATGATAATTAAAACCAATTAAACAAGTCATAATTAAACAATCAAACATTACTTTGTAAGCCTATGAATCCATTTAAAAATATATATATAAACACAAAAAATGACTTAAAACGATATAATATATACAGTGCTTTATATAAAAACATTTATGAATATATATATAAAAAAGCAAATTTAATATATGTAAAAAAGACTAATTGATATGTGCTTTGAGATTTCCTGATCTGTTGGTGTATAAATACTAATAAAAAATATATATATGGTATGAGGATGTACATAATGGGTATGAAAAGTGGTGAATAATGAATGATAAATAAATGAAAAATCTCTGTAATAACTGTTATGTTGTAAATGTGTGAATATGTATGTATAAATATAAGAAATCTTATGAAAATGTATGTATGTGAAGTGTATATGAATAGATGTGAATATAAATATGAATATGTGTATATATAAATATAAATATAAATACGAATATAAATATAAATATATGTGTTAATTTATATTGTCCAATATGTATATAAATGTATAATGTATATAATACTGCTGTGAAATGAATATGAATGTATGTATGAAATATGGTGTATAATTAAAAATGTGTGTATATATATGTGAACGTCTATGAAATATATGTATGTATTATCTGATGGTTAATATGTTCTAGGTAATAAATGGTATGTGTTTTAAAAAAGAAAAATGTATGATATATGGAATAAAAATATGTGTTTATATATAAAGGTATGTACATAGAAAAGCATAAAATTGATCTATAAATGTATGAAGGATTAAAATGAGTAATGTGTATGTATATAAGGGATTGTAGGGATAGATGTGAAGAATATATGTATTCTGTTATTTGATATGTCTACGTTGTCTAAGATGAGGTTTAATTGAGGCTCTTTCATTTAGGCCATGTCCTTTGTCAGCCCTAAGTAAAATGATCCATCCACTTTCTCTACCTTCTGTATAACACCTTATGTTTCCTCCTCTTATGTTTGGTACAATCACTTCCAACACCTTAAATGTAAACTTATGGGAATCTCCTACTTGTGATATGTGTTTGGCTAAAGCGTTGTTTGGATTTTTCTTCCTTATGTTATAACAATATTCTCTCATTCTATCTCGTAGGCAACGGTTGGTTTTGCCTACGTAGAATGAGGAGCAGGTTGTACACACTGCCAAATATACAACGTGACAGGTCATACAGTTAGCATCAGCAGTGAAATGAAACTCTTTATCTAGGTCTGGATGCATGAAAATTGGATTAGTGTCAATCAATGAGCAAAAATTGCAATGTCCACATGGTTTAGTGAAACTTTCTGATTGGGCATCTTTCCTAGATATGTTGTAGCATAACAATCTTTTAAGGTTCATTTTATTTCTGTATATGAATAACGGCTTCTCCCCTACTATTTTCTTGATATCATTATCAGTTGATAGGATGTCCCAATGTTTATTAATGATATATCTGATCTCAATGTTGTCTCTAGTAAAATAAGTTGAAAATTTAACTTTATGTGAGATAATATTCTTGTTAGTGGTACTATCTGCAATAGCAGGTCCAAAGTAAGGGGCACCTTTTATTTCACGTATGTCAGGTGTTATTCCAAGGTGTTCATCTATCTCATTGGATTTATAACCTCTTTCTAGTAATTTCATTTTTAGATCATTTAGATCTCGTTCTAAACCTGTTTCATCTGGATTCATCCTGGACATTCGTAGTGCTTGTCCCTTCATTATATTTTTAAAAACATATGTTGGGTGCATACTGGTTCTAAATAATAACATGTTCCGAAAGCAATTTTTTCTAAAAATCCCAGTATTTATAACCCCACATGGTAGGTTCTCAACAAAGAGATCTAAAAATTCAATCTTTCTTTCATTCCAATGTACTGTAAATTTTAGACATTCATTTAAATTGTTAATAACCATAATGAAATTTTCTAAATCACTTACAGTGCCACTCCACAAAATAAATAAATCGTCTACAAAACATCTATAAAATCTGACGTTTGATTTAAACAGTGGTTCCTGAAATAATGCTGTCTCTTCCCAGTGAGCCAAAAACATGTTGGCGTAGCTATTGGCACACTGGGTGCCCATAGCTACGCCATCACACTGTCGGTAGATATCATTATCAAAAATAAATACATTCTTTTCTAAAACCAGTTCTAAGAAATGTGTTGTCAGGTTGATTAGGATATCAGAATATTCACTGTGATTACTAAGATAAGAAGTAACAAAGGCCAATCCTAGTTCATTGGGAATTACTGTAAAGAGTGATTGCACATCTAGTGTTACCAATAGTAGGTCATCGATAGAGTCACAACTTTTCAAGTTGCCATACAAATCCATTAAAAAGTGTTTGGAATCCCGTAACACAAAGGAATTGGTATCTAATATACATCTTAAATGCTTTTCAATGAAGACTGAAATGTGTTCTGTCACCCATCCCTTTCCTGAGACTATAGGTCTCATTGGTGGATCAATGTGGTTCTTGTGAATTTTCGGTAAACCTTGTATGGTGGGGATGGTGGGTGTTTGTACATATAGGTATTCATAAAGATTTTTATTAATCAGGCCACATTTAAAGACATCCGATAATATATTGTATATGTAAATACACATTCTGTTAACAGAATCCATGTCTTCAGTAACATAAAATTTATCATGGAGCATGACATTCATTTTCTGTTTATAGTGTTCCATGTCCAAAACCACTATTCCAGAACCCTTATCTGCTGGTCTGATTATGATGTTTGAGTCATTCTTTAATTTGTTTAAACTAAATCTTTCATTATAAGTTAAGTTGTCAAATCTTTTTTTATTTCTTGACTCATATTGCTTTCTATTATTATAGAATTTATATAGTTCTTCTTCAGTGACCTTCAAATAGGCTTCAACCAAGGGATGGTTTCATGGTACAAAGTCACTTAAGTTTTTAAAAATGAAAGGTTTAGTGTTATTATTATTTGGGGTGTTTGTAGTATGTATTATTGAGTCCAGGTGGGGAGCACCATAAACGACCTAGGCTGTTACAAATGTGGGGGTATCAGAGGTAAGCTGCCACAAGGTATGTAGACGTACAGTACCATATACTCCACCTATACTGACATTACTTACATGACTTGGGGTACTCCAAGCCTACTGCCTCTTGCAATATAGACTGTTCTGTGCATTATGCCTTGTTGTGTTCCGGGTACAACCCATTTGATCACAAAATGTCTTTACCTCCTACGGAGTTTGTACAGAGTGTAGATAGAGGCTGCTGAACTACACACCTGCAGTACATACTGTTGATTGTGTGGTACCCTGTGGCCCAGTCTGTTAGCACTATTTTACATTCTGAAGGGCTTGGCTTGGACTGCAACAGTTGTGAACCTTTCCAGACTACTGTATAAGTGTAACTGTTTCACAGTTGCAGTACTCCGTTTATATGGATGTCAGTATTTGAACAGCTATATGATATGGCATATAGGACTGTTATAGTACACAATTAAAGGAGTCCCATTTCTGCAAACCTGTGTGTGGTGTCTTTCCTATGACCTTTCTATGGGTATATGTTGCAGGCAATGATTGACATTAGTATGTGTAGCCCATACCGTGTCCAGTTGTTCAGGTGTTAACTGTAGGCATACTGGCTGTTCCATATTGTGTGCACCTCCTACATATTTATCTTACTGTACATATATCTGCGTGTGTATGTGTAGTCACATGTATGTATGTATATATATATATATATATATATATATATATATATATATATGTGTGTGTGTGTGTGTGTGTGTGTATATATATATATATATATATATATATATATATATATATACATATGTATATCTGTGTCAGCATATATGTGTCTGTGTATCTGTATCCTGGGGACGTTGATGGCTTCCACATATTACATGTCCCGTGGGAGGCAGACTGTACTTGGTAGTGTATTGCAGGGTGCAGGTGTTTGGCTGTGGGGGGATGCCTATTTGTACAAGATGTATAGTGTGTGGGCCCTCTCAACCCCATTAATGGTGCATGTGGACATAGGTGCATTTGTTAATCTGCAATTGCTATCTACAGATGTATGGCCATATATGCCTATATAGATATATTTATCTTCTAACAGATATATAGGTATATGTGCATAGATAGCGATATATGTATGTATATAGAGTTAGTAAAACAACATATATATTTGAATATATGTGTATCTATACATATATGGGTATGTTGTATCTGTTAAGGTTGCACTATAGTTACACACGCAGACATCTAGATGTTGGTATGCATTCTCTGCACTGTTGCAAGACAGGACTGGCTGATATGAAACATTGAATATCTGGGTACCTGTCATGGCTTAGTGGTACATAGGTTTGTCTAGGGTGTGCAGGGTCCTTGGCTTGAGCCTTCAAAGAGTTGTTTAATTTGTTGCTCTCCAGAACACAGCCTGTTGGATAGAGTGTGATTAAGGCACCGTAAAGCAGTTGTAAGCATGTTTGTGTGTTCTGCCCAGCAACAAAATAAACAGGTCCTGCAAGGCTCATAACCAGGAACCTGCACATTATACTCAAAGTGATTTACCACTAAGCCATGACAAATATGCATAATCATGATGTTTCCACATACATATCATCCAGCCCAGGTATACAGCACTACAGGGATTGTATTCCACCATGTAGATGTATTTGTATGTGTATATATATTCATCATTGAATGGATATAACATGTAGATATAGATATAGGTATAGACATATGTATATATACATATATATATATATATATGTAAGCCAATAAATACATATAGACATAGATACGCACACCCATCAATATATATGTATATATCCACATGTCCACATATAGACAGCACTAGGAATGCATATATGTCAGCATATATATATGGCTCAACTTTCAGTGGGAGAAATCCATGTGTTCGGAAGCTGGAAGGTCTAAAGTATGTTCTCAACATTGCACAATCCTGCAATACATGCATTGAATGTGCAATGAGCGAATGTCACTATGCATTCGCTCATTGCAGATTAAGCAGTTTGGTTGCGGATGCCACTATAGTGAGGCTGGGGAATAATAGCCTATCCCCACTGTAGTGCACACTAGGAGTTTGTATATCACAGTAGGGGGGTTGTGGGGTGCAAGGAGTCATGCCCCCCGCCATTACGATATGTATTCCAACTTGCAGTTTGAGAGTCAGCGAAGGTGCCTTTAGAACTGCAGTTCTCTTAACTGTGGTACAGTAAGAAATGACGGGTTAGTCCTTTCGGTTTGCAGAAAAGGCTGTTCGAAGGAATAATTGTCCCCCTGTCAAAGGTGAACACATATATATCAATATAGGTATATATGGACATACATCTGTTGATGGAACTGGGAATGTAACCACAACATATATGTCCACATGCACTATTGATGCGTTTGAGATACCCAAACAACATACATCTAGCATGGATAGGTATCCCTCCCCCGCCAAATATGTTTGGCCTGCAATACAGTACCAACCTTAGCAGTTCCCATAAGTAGGACCCTACACGACAAGTGCAGTACATGTTAACAGTACTCCATCCCACCTGTAGGATGTAAGGCTGGCATTACTAACATATCATGCAGTACAGTCAAGTGACATGTCATGTTTGGGAGAAACCCCTGGGCAGGTACAGTAAGTAGCTGGGATCCCTCATACAATCCAATAGCCCTACACCTGACAATGGATTCACCAATGCTGGCAGGGACATCCACAAACCCACCATGTCAGCTGGGAACTACCACCCAGTAGCCTGATGACTGTGGTCTGCAGGGACATGGAACATACCAACAATGAACCCATGGCCAATGTCACTGGTTATCTCAACACATGAGACCCCGCCAATGTTGGACTTGTCAATGGGAGAGAATACAACCTGAACCTGGTATACCTCCTTAACCCAATCATGACAGGTGTAGAGGAGGGTTAGGAGGTGCACAATGCCTATGTAGATCATAGCAGGCTTTTGTACACCATTCTGCTTGTAGGTATGTGTGTAGTTGCTACGGGATCTACCCCCGTTCACAGGATATGTTTCCACCAGGGCTGCTTGTCATATGCCAACATACTACAGGTGCCATCCCATGGGTATACAGTCCTTCACAGGTCATAGATGTATCAATGCCCTCCTCCACACTGTTGAGGTGTGCAGCACTACTGGGGTTGCTATAACTCACTGGGTGTGGCTGTTGTGGACACGACTTCCATTATTGCAGTTACTGTTGTGTCTACCCACCACATAGCTGTCTGTAATACTGTACAGTGTATGTAATCAGGTTGTTAGTTGTTGTTTACACCATTCACAGTATTTGAGCGCCTCACACCCTCCTAAGGGTAAGACTATGCCACCGGCATTGGCACACACATGTTACTTAAATGAGGATCACAGTAGAGTTGGGAAAGGGACATACACTCTGCTGTTAGCATGTTCAATGTCATCCATATTGCAGACTGTATATATAGCACTGTGTGGTTGTGCCTATCCTGTCTTGGTGGGATTACATGTGCAACCAATGCGTTACCTGAATGGGGACATACCTCCATGTGTACAGTCCTGTACCTGTACTGCATCCTAACCAAAGGCACTGTGTGTTGTACCCAGCCATGGCATGTGTACCACCCACTACGCTTACTGGTGTCCACTTTAGAAGGCCTGCTGACACCACTACACCCATCAGCCATGTAGCACATGGACAAACACAACACAATCAGAACAGTTACTGGTGACAACAATACAACATTGTTAATTAAAGCTATGATGCATCATGGCTGCACAGCTACACCTTCCAATATATTAGCATTTCACTTTACTGCTGACAACATGCTACACATCATTCCATTGCTACACTGTTGTACAGTCACCCTGTGCATCAGAACCATGTTAGCCTGTCCCTACATCAATGTTACAGATGTCAGGGAGTGGCACAGGTATCATCATATGCACAGAGTGTTTTGTTGGTTTGCCAGAGGCCTAGGCTGACCCATACAATTGACATCATGTGTGTGTGTCTGAGGGGGCTGAGTATTGTCATGGGCCACTGGTGATGTGTGTGCAGGTATGTGGTTGCCCTAGGTTCATTGTTTATGTGTGTGTCTGCTTGCACACAGTTCCTCCATATGGCTGCCCTATACAGGGAATTGTGGGACAGCTGCAGACTGTACCTGGCAGGATTTGCAGTTCACCGTCTCTGGCCATGGACACAGGACCTGTGCCTGGCAGGGGTACTACAGGCAGTATCAGGCCAGACCGAGTACTGTCCCCCAAGTTTGACAGACGTCCACTGGATCCAGGTCCCTCCTGGGACTGGCCAGGGCCACGTGCACATGGTCTGTTATGATGGGCTGTGGACAGCTCCCCCACAGTGCTGGGGCTGGTACTGCCACTATGGGAGCGGCTGTGACTGGTTGTACATCCACAGCAACCTCCAACTGGTGGTGTTGCTACCATACGTCCACGTGGCTGTCGCAACAGTCCCGCCCTGTCCTGACACACAGACATGACATTGTGGATGAGTTCCAATGACTCACTCCACCGTCTATCCATGACCTCGGTGTAATTACGGATGGCACCTGCTAGGTCATGAATGCTATCAGTTACAGAGGTGTGATGAGCCCTCTGCGCCCTTAGACCCTGCCTGGTGTACCATTCCATTCATGCCTGTGCCTCCATAATAGTCTAGAACATGCATGTGGTTGAAATAGATGTGACGTCTGCCAGGGGCATGATGGCCAGCAGTGCTCCTATGAGCACCCCTACACATCTGCCTATGTCATACTCCACCAGACATCTGGCTATGGCTGCTGTGTCCTGACACACATGCCATAGATACCATACTGTCCTGGCCCATGCCAACCATAGGCTGTCCCTCAGCTAGGGCCAAAAGTGATGAGGTGTGTAGAGGCAGTGTGACTGTGTGTGTGGATGGTGTGGATACGTGTGGGTTGTCAATTGGTGGCCCAGCGGCAGCCCCTGATGACCCTTTCTGTGCCTCAACACACCTATCTTCATGGTCACTGTCTGTATCAGTGACATCAGATTCCCTGCAGGGGGACCCAGCCCCACCTCGCCACCTGTGAGAGGAAAACAGGGAACAGACTGTAAGACCTGTACAATACTGCTAAACAGTAAATACACGCACACACACACACACACACACACACACACACACACACACACACACACACACACACACACACACACGTGTGCAGACATGGCCACACACACAGACATACACACATGTAGTCAACATACATGGCAACCCATACACTCCACCAGACAGCACCTACAGACAGCTCCCGCAACCCCATAACACACAGAATAGCAGGCAATGGTGCAGTACAGTATCACACACATACCTGTAATTATACACATGTCAGCATGCAGGACATGTGGGGCTCAACAGCATGCAGTGCAACTGTAGTCAATCCCCGTTACCAACATTATACATGGCTGTGATGCATGGCTTCTGTTTGTAGGTGATGGCCCTCCCCCTGGAACCCACTGCACCCATATCCACAGCATTGCTGTGCATCTGTTCAGCACCCTGGCATGTACTGTGCACCATACCTCATGGGTTTGCACACCATTGCAGGATGTGTCTCTGTGTGTCAGGTGTGTTTCTGCTGCTTTTCACAACGTCTGTGTGTTCCTGGATCACATGGGGACACATGTGTTTAGTGAATGCTTGATGTGTATTCACATATGTTATCATCAGTGGTGCATGTATGAGTGGTAGACTACCATTAGACCAACCACAGAGACAATATGGTGAGTGTAGAGACCATTATTGACCATGATTGGGCCCTGGCTGATGTTGCCTGGGGTACACATAGGTTCATAGGTGAGTACTGGTCTATTGGTCCTGGGGCCTACATAAGCCTAGCCACAGTGGTTCCCTGCCATGCACCACCCACTAATGTTATTCCCCCGTGCGCCTGTCAGGCTGTGGCACAGACATGCTACCCAGGGTGTATTCCTCATTCCCCATCCAATTGCCAAGTATTCCTGTCAAGAGGGCCAATGAGTAGCATTGCCTGACATGCATGGGTAGTCCATTCCAAAGTGTGGGTATTCCCCAGTACAGGGCCCTATCCTTCCAATATGTTCTGTGTAATGTGTTGATTGGGTTTGGGACCCTGGAGCGTGTGTTAGCAGAGGGAGTGGGATGTCATTATATGTAGCATGTTCAACTGCTCTGCGTATGACATAACTGTGTATGTTGGGCAGATGTCAGCTGTGCCTGGGCTATGTGCACTGGAGTGTAGCCACAGTTGTCTGAGATGGACTCTGTATTGCATGCGTTTGAGGCTGGTAATCCCATTAGTGAATTGTGTGCTGTGTCAGTGTACATGTACAGCATGTATTATGGGTAGGTGTGTTAGATGTGTACATGGCCTACACCTTAGCTAGAACATGCACAGTGAATTGTCAAGCATAACCTTAAACCATACTCACCAGCATCTGGCCACTGCCTTGCTGGTATCCCAGAGGCACCTACATTGACATGAGATAGAGTTGATGTCAGTGGCTACAGCTGTGGCATTGCTACAGGGTGGCTGCAATATTACAGTACAACAACAGCTGAAGTCCACAGTACTACAGTTTATGCATTACTGCTTATCGGTACTAAACAGCAACATACCCCACATCTCATATGTGCATGGTCTACCTGTACAGATGCATACACTACAGTAGTCAACTGATATGCCCTGGAACCTTACCTGCATGCTCAATGTGTGGTGTATGAGTAGCATCCACCTCCATGACTGTATAAGTCTGGAGCTCTTGCGGGCAGGCAGGTGCTACCAGGCTGATGAGCAGCTCCTCCACTCTGGTGAGGGGGGGGTAGATGTTATGCCCCCCTTTGCAAGGTGGTCATCCTGCATGGCAGTGGCATGATGACGTACTTGCCGGAGCAGGTCATTACAATGGTGGCGGACCTGCTCATAAGTATGGCTGTGCATCCCCACCTCATTTACTCTGGAGACCACATCAGTCCACATGGCTGATCTTTCCTGCTGGTCCATGCTTGTCCGTGAGAACAACAGCTGATAGTTGTGGATGATGCTGGTGATGATGATCTCCTCCTCAGTGGCATTGTAGGCGGGGTTCCTCGGGTTTGCCATACTTTCTGAAAGACATAATGGAAATATGTCTGAGCAACTCATATGTCAAGTTTAGCATAATACAATACACATATTAGTCTCCCACTACCATATCAGCTCCAACATAATGTTCACACTACGCTAGTGGTATGTGTCCAGTATGTGTACCATTGGGCCATATATTGTATTGTACAACACTTTCTGCTATGTGGTTATAGACATGCTCCCTGTGTGGACACTAAAGTTGCAGGGCTGTTACAGGGTATTTCACCTGCATGCCATTGTCACTGCCACTATGTTTCCACATATGCATGTGGTAGACCTGCTATGTGATTGCTACACATCTGCCATTCTGTAGTATTGGGGATATATATACATGCTGTTGGACATGTTCTGGGATTGTGTGGACTATTACAGCCCACATATTTTCCATCACAGTTACACACCAGTATGTTTAGGGGTTATTTCCCAGCAGGAACACCACTCCAACCTAATGTGCACATGTTACCAGTCCACATCACATCCGTGGCCCACCATGGAACCTCATTATCTACTGTTCCATCACTAACTTCATGTGGAACCACCTCAGGGGATGGTGTCCCCCCCATGGAGCACACACAGACATGTGTCTGTCACCCAGTTAGGTAACGGTTATTGGGCATAGGGAGCTCCACAGAGACATGGGGTATGTGCTACATCACCTGGAGGCATGCAGTTCACATACACAAGGGTCAACATGCATGTCTCTCCTGCCCAGCACACAGCCCAGGCACCTTTATGTCCATGTAGATGCTGTTGTGACTGTCCATGGCTGGGCACCATGTTCCCTTTGTTCCCATGTGGGGGCTCAGTGGCCTCCACATTCCAAATGTAACTACCCGTCCACAGTGTTTAACCACCACGTGTCATATACCAGCCCTGTATGCTGTCTTGTTTGATACCCAACCAGACCTACATACCAATATGTGCCTAATACCCTTCACCAAGATATAAATCCCTCCATCTCATACAACTGCAATGTGTTCCCAGCATGGGTTACACACCTCACTCCACACTCCATCTTGCAGCCATGTACTGATGTGTAGGTATGTTGTGTACTGATGTGTGATGTTCTCTCACACATGTCATGGCAGGGGAAATGTATTGACATATATATATATATATATATATATATATATATATATATATATATATATATGGATCACCATCGATTTACCGAAACGCCAAACCGCCGAAACACAAATCACCGACACCAAAAGACCGACAACAAAAAATACCGACAACGCAAAACACCAAACACCATAACACCAACACACTACACGTAAACAACACAGTACACTACATGACATATCCATTAGCCCTAACCCAAACCCTAACCCTAAGGTCCGACACTACCGCACACTTACCCTACCTGCACCCTAACCCTAACTCACTTACCCACCCCTAACCCCATGGTCCGACACTACCGCACACTTACCCTACCTGCACCCTAACCCTAACTCACTTACCCACCCCTAACCCCAAGGTCCGACACTACCGCACACTTACCCTACCTGCACCCTAACCCTAACTCACTTACCCACCCCTAACCCCAATGTCCGACACTACCGCACACTTACCTTACCTGCACCCTAACCCTAACTCACTTACCCACCCCTAACCCCAAGGTCCGACACTACCGCACACTTACCCTACCTGCACCCTAACCCTAACTCACTTACCCACCCCTAACCCCAAGGTCCGACACTACCGCACACTCACCCTACCTGCACACTAACCCAAACTCACTTAACCCACCCCTAAACCCACAGTCCGTCACTATCGTACACACACCCTACCTGCACCCTAACCCTAACTCACTTAACCCACCCCTAAACCCACAGTCCCTCACTATCGCACACTTACCTGTCCGCTCCCTAACACTAAATCCCTCACTCTATCGCACACTTACCGAGACCGTTGGGTTCTCACCTTGTCGGTCATCTGCGTTGTCGGTGTTTTCGGCCCGTCGGATTCCTTGTCGGTGAAGTGAGATTTCGGGCATCTAAAGGTGATCCATATATATATATATATATATATATATATATATATATATATATATATATATATATATATATATATATATATATATATATATATATATATATATATATATATATGTCGACATATACATATACACACACACACATATATATAAATATATATATATCGGTCTGTATATATATATATATATATATATATATATATATATATATGTTATATATACATATGTGCATATATGTGTAGATATCAATTTGTGTTGTTTATATACCTATATGAATGTATAACTGTCTGAGGTTCTGTACACATACACAGCTGTGAATATGTATCACACATATATGTATCTGTATGTGGAGTGCATACAACCATCTGGACCACACTCATGTACTCTCTTTACTTCACAGCTGAACTGTTCAGCCTTGCTGCAACACAGGCAGATGTCACATGTGAACACAGACTAACATTAGGGGGTTATATATGGTGACAAACATTAGATAAGCATATTATACTGCTATGGCAGTTGGGCATGCTATGCTACACTTTAACATGACTGTCCTGCAGGTAGTGTGGTCTCTCACCCATTTGTCTATCATGGCAGTATTAATGCCCCCACCAGGCATTGGCCACAGTAATTTACAGAACACAGATATCATGGGTCACATATTTACCATTCACTGCTGGTCTGCACATTTGCCAGGTATGTCCCACTGACCACAGGGACTGACACTACTGTCCAGTGCAGTTGTTGAGCACAACATCATTACAGGAACAAGTACTGATGGCACATATACATCCTTTAACAGTATACATCCTATGATTCTATTTCATATACTACATGCCAGTAAATGCATATCTGTTTCACATACCTATTATGTTGTTTCTGCTGTAACACAACCCCGAGCTTTGTGAACTTTCTTGAAGGTGTTTTTTTTTCTCTCTCTCTCTCGCTGTCTCTCTCTCTCAGTATCTCCAGTAGAGTGAATGAGCTGGTATGAATAGATTGCAGCATGCTTTTGTTGGTATTGCACATGATCAGGTGGTGGCCTCTGCACCAGTCAGTGTCCACCAGTTGTTAATTGCATGCAGCCTGCTGTGTAGTACTTCAGATAACAACTGTCATGGCAACCCTGTACTATAAGGTACTGCCTTCTGTGGGCGTTGTCCCTTCACCTTTACAGTATGGATGACATCCTTCCTGTGTGTGGACATCAGTGTTACAGACAGTAGGTAGCAATACCTCTTACAGCAGAACCTGCAGACATAGGGCACATCCACATTTGGGTAAGGTTCCAGACCTACAGACAGTGTGAGTAGTGTTGATGTGTGCATTGTGTCTTGCTGTTCTTACAGGGTTTCTGTGTACATGGTACTTTTTCATGGAATGTTGTCTGTCTGCATAGCTCTCAACTGTGGGCCTATCTGTATGATACCAGGGCGATTGTCTGTTAGGTTTTGTCTGTGCTCCACACAGGTATTGTCCCAGCAATATCTGTGGCAGTCTGTCTGTTGAGTGCTATCAGTACATGGCTACATCCATTTGCATTTCAGTGTCATATCCCTGCGTAAGGGTATGCTGCAATGAATCCTGTAACACCAGCAATTCCCAGGGTATGTAACAGCAATAATGCAAATATAGACCTATGTCCCTGCCTCAGTCCTCCACATATATGCCAGGCGTTGTCCTGCTGTGATACAGGAAGGGTTGTTAGGTAATGGCCTATCATTATTTACCACTAGCATTACTGCTATCATCCCAGTCATGTCATGGACTCCCACACCAACTGTTGGGTCAGGTCCATATATATGGGGGCAACAGCTTAAGAACACATATATGCCCTTGTACATTCCAGAGGTAAGTGTGTGGTACACAGTGTTCCTTACCCTTGTACAGCCTTTTATGAGGGGGGGTTCTATGCCAGTAACCTAAGTTATGGCACATTTTCAGGGATATAACTGTTAAGACGAGGGTCATTCAGTGTGATAGTGAGATGTTAGGTTAAGCAATGTTATGTAGAAGATACTGTGACATTGACACAAGTGCTACTTTTCCCCCTACTTGGTGTAATTGGTGGCTGCTGAACTACATCTGTAATTGTTGATTGTTACGTATCATGAAGGCAAAACCTGTTTCTTCTGTTGTACTAATTGAAGGCCTTGGCCTGGACAATATAGTATGGTATACATACACATTGCTTGCATCTACTGCTTTGTGTGGGCCTTGCATTCATGACTTGATTACATATTTCAAACCTTATGTGGTGTCAGTACTGGCGTACATTATTGTATAATACAGGAATAAAGGCTATCTGTGTATGCATACCTGTGTCTCATGTCGTGTCCTTTGAATTGTGGGTGGGTATATGTTTAATGTCAGTATTCTCATTGGTGGGAATGGTTGCCACACTACACATTACACAGGTGCCAGTTGAAGGGCTTGTGGCTGAGGGATATACTTTGCACCCAGTACTTCCACACTACTTCTACATATGTATGGCTACTGATACCTTTTGTGTGTGTGTATATGTGTATGTACCAATATATCTCATATGGCTATATCTATCTATATGTATCTATAGATATCTACATCTGTATATATATATATATATATATATATATATATATATATATATATATATATATATATATATATATATATACATACATACATATGAACATATGTATTGTATCTATATAAAATTGATGTTATGTGGTTATGTGTGAGTCATACATTAATATACATCTACATATAGCTGTCTGTCTACATTTACAGATATATATCTGTCCATATGTCCATGCATGTTCGGCTCATATTTTGGCCTGTTCCTCATTCACTTGGCAATTGTCATGGATGATCGCAGCATTGAAGTTAGTAACTAGCACCAACACTTTTGTGTTTCAGACTTCATCTCCTTCTATATATGTGTACTAATACATATAACTGTATAACTAGCAATATTTTAAGTGTATCAGAGCATTATGACATATATCCCTATTTGTACCCACAGTGTGGCATACTTTGTCCAGAATTCTTGCATTAACAGATTATGTGGTATGATAATAATACATTTCCTGTACTGTTGACTGATTGTGCTGTATGATATGTTTGTGAAAACATCAGGTTATGTGTATCTGCCATGGTTTAGTGGTTAATCACTTTGTGAATGGAGTGCAGGGTCCTGGGTTCAACCCTTGAAGAGGCAGTTTATTTTGTTGCTGGGCAGAACAATGGACATTGGCTACAGAGTGATTAAGGCACTTTTAAGGGATTGTAAGTGGGTTTGCAGTTGTAAGCGGGTTTGCACGAGTTTGCATGATGGTAAGCACTGCCAACCACCGCTTATGTTTCCTTACAGTCAGTTAGCTTCGAATTTCTCAACCTCTGTAAGCATAGCTTACCCCCACACAAAACCGCTTACCGCTGCTTAACGGTGCCTACTGCTGCTTACCCCCATGCTAATTCCTTTAAAAGAAAAGAAAAAGGGGTTGATAGGACAGTCATGAAAAATGGGGCACAAAGAAGGAAAGACAGTAGGGAAAATAGCTAGGCATGTGCAAGAAGGGTATAGGAAAGGTCCATCGCTGCCCATTTCTTCTACAGCAACAGCTGTGCATATACACTATATTTGCATGTAGATTTTGACCCCCAAACCCCTGGGGAGGGGTGAGGACAACATATATTCATTGTGATGCCAATTAGACCAGATTACATGTGTCCAGTGGATACATGTGCAAAATAAACAGCTATGTGTGGGGAGTAATTTTTTTGTGCGGCCAGATTGACTTTTTTTTTTTTCAGGTGAGAGTGAGACATTGGGGAGGGGTAGTAGGTATCTTTGGGGAGGTAGGTTGGGTAGGTTAACAGACATGACACACAAGATGCATACAGAGCCAGTATATGACACATGTGGGGGTAAACACCTTGGACGGGGAGGTGTTTGGAAGTCGCAAGCCTATGAGCCCCCAACTGGATATAGTGAGACTGAGGTACCCATTCATGGGCAGTCACCACTGCACCTTCATGGCCCCGAAGGTGGCTGTGCTGGGGGCTGTGTAGGAGGGGTAGGCTCACCCTCTAATAGTGCCACTCGGCCCTCAAGTTGGGGTAGCCGCTCTCAATACTCTAGATCGGGCTTCTTACGCACTACAACCCAGATCTGTTGATGGGTGACAGGTTCCCCTCCGCACCTGCTCCGAGGGGGAGTGAGCCCCATCCCCTGCAGCAGTTCTACCCAAAAGTGGTGCAGAGCCCACGGAGGAGGTCCCAGGCTGGGCCCCAGATGTGCTGGTGCCCGGTGTCTTGGCCAGCTGAGGTGGGACTGGTGGGTCCGCTGGGACCGGCTTTCCCTTACAAGCTGTGTTGTCACAGGTTTATGGCAGATATAGGTTAGTAACAGTCAACAGCATTCAGGATTAGTTATAACAGCATGCATAGGTATTCCCATTAACCTAACATACCAGATTTAACAGAGTTGCAGAGCAAGCAGAACACATGCATATATGGAACAACAGTGGCCATTACAGGTGCATGCAGGTTTCATTGATGGCAACAGGCCACCAATATGGGTGCATTTTCACATGGCACATGCATAGAAAGAAATGTGAATATTTATACATCATTAGGACATATGTCCCAACAAAAGTGTGGAGTGTACACATACCAGTTGAGGAGTGTCATTGGGTTATTATGCACATATGGTAGGGGTGAGAAAGAGACTTCAATTACCAACTAATATATCCTTGTAGTTTACCCAACATTCTTAGTCACTGCAGTGGTCTTTCCTTTACATGTATTATTACACTACACAATGGCCTTGTATTGTACACTGGTATGTTTATAAGTTACTATATATGTGACCTGCGTCTTACATACAGTCGTGACAGGCTGCAGGTGTTAATGCAACATATGTTGAGTATTGCTGACATACACTTTGGATGAGGTACTAAAATGACAGGTTTGTTTCCGTATACATTCTCTGACTATGTACACATTTGAGTATCAGTTATATGTCATTGACAGCTGCCTAGATTTCTTGGAACATCACACTGGATTTTCAGGGGAACAAGGTACCAAGCTGGTGATATGGGCCATTTATCTGGACACGCTGGACAGATTGGAACAGCTGTGGGGTATGAATATGCATACAACTTACATTTTGAACATTCTAGCAAATTCTGTACTGTTGTTGGGTGTAAGTATACATACAACTTTCTACCTGGACACTGTATCACAATCTGTACAGTTGTGGGGTATGATTATGCATACAACTTAGTAGCACTCCCAGGAATCTGACCCCTGCTATGTGTGACAAACTATTATAGCTAACATCACAGTACACTGTGCTATCAAGGAACTGATGTAAAGCTTTCAAGTGTTTTCTAAGTCGCCCTAACTTGTACAAGATATCTGACCTCTTGGCAGTTCCAACATTGTTATGCAGGACTTTATGCCCATTTTATTTGCATACCACAGTGTGGGTGACACTGCTTAGGATACAACATTACTATTTATAGTATGGAACAGATTGCCAACATATGAGAGAAGAGTAAACAGAAGCACTCCAGGGGTTATACCGTTATTCACAGACTATTACACATGTATTTCTACTGGTACAACACTTTCTAAGGCTCTTATATTTATTTGTTATGACAGTACATGCAGACTGATTACTAACCTGCCTCACGATGCAGCCTTTGCAGCCTAGCCACATGGGCTTGCTGGTTCGCAGCCCATTCATCTGCAGCTGTCAGAGAAATGCAGTGATATTTAGCCATACCTATCCATAGTATACACAAGCTAGGCAGTTATTTACTACTTAGTAGAATGAGTACTTACTCAGTCCTGAGGCACTGGGCATCTGCCGAGACTCCTGCATCCACTGTTCCAGTACATCCCCCCTCCGCTGCTTCAGGTCAGCATGGTGGTGCCTGACCAGCTCACCAGTCTGGGGGCTACCTGTGGCACTGGTGAGGTCATGGACGAGACTGTCCCAGGCCTCCGTTTTATACTGCAAGCCCTGGTACTGGCCCTGCAGTAGTCTCTGATCATGGTGTTTTACCAGGAGCCATACCATGATTTTTGACTCCTGGATGCCCCAGCACTGCGCTCTAAATCGAGTGCCTTCACCCACAGCAGCCATTCTGGCTGCAGTAGGAAGCTGCAACCAGTTATGGGCAGTATTCCCGGCTGTGGGGTTTAAATATGGACATTTTCCCACACTTCCCTGTGATTGGCCAGTTTTGAAAAGGCTAAGCTATGGGCAGACCTGCTTACATGAGGTTGGTACTGCTTAAAGAGGTATACCACTAGGCAGATTGAATTAGCATACCTACACATTGCTTATACTTACTGACTTGAGCTGTGCTGCGGTTAGCATTGCTTGATGGTTAATTAGCACTATGTTTGCCATTTGCAATGATTTATTCTTCATTACAGGTTATATATGTGTCTGGTAGCTATGATTCATGTGTACATACACTGTATACAATAACACCTCCAATCTATGCTTAGTGCAGTACTCCAGTTGACATATTTATGTTCTGTGGCAGGTTATCCAACATCACACTGTACATAGATGAAGTTCACATGTTTGGTTTGATCTTCCTGTGGTGAGACTTAGTTTGCTGATACCTCATGCATATGTATTGTTATGATGGCTTGGTGGTTAACTACTGTTACTATAGTGTACAGGGTCCAGAGTTTGAGCCTTGCAGAGGCAGTTTATTTTGTTGCTGGGCAGAACATGGCTCATTGGATCCCGAGTGATTAAGGCACTTTAAAGCAGTTGTAAGTGGGTATGCGCCGGTTTGCACAGCGGTAAGCACTTCTAACCTCCGGATACAGTTTGTTACACTCAGTTAGATTCTAATTTGCTTAATCTGTGTAGGCAATGCTTACCCCCGTGCAAACTCACTTAGACACGCTTACTACTGCTTATTTGTGCTTAAACCTGCTTACTCGTGCCTTATTCATTATGGCACTGGCACTTCAAATGTGCATTTCATGCAGTACTCCAGTTCACATTTAAATGTTATTATGTAGGTTATATGGCAAAATGATGTAAAATTATGTTCATATACAGATTTCCCATTGAAAATTATTTGTGCTGCAGTGGGACTCAAACTGGGAATGCTTGTTCATTAGGCAAATGTTTTAACCACTCCACTATTGCTGTACTGCTTCATGTGCATATATATTTCTTGTTATGCTCTTCAGCCTTTTCAGCTGCTTTAACCCTAGCTAGGCGATGGGCAAACCCGTGCACCTACAGTTAGCTGTACTCAGGGTCTTAAAAAATTAATACAAGGGTTTCTTCATTTTATTTCAATGTACTGTTTCTGTTGAACACATGGGGACTGTTGTTGGAGATATGCGGACACCCATGAGTGGTTTAGCTAATTTATTTACACTTTCTTCTGGACTACATTGCAGGGGCATGTTTATTCTGAGAGCTGTACTCTCAGACACGTCCCCTGCACTTGTCCACACTCAGTGTAGGATTTGGAGCTCTGGCGGCGCACCTTCATTATTATGTATGGTGCGCTGCCATCCTCCTCTTAAACTGCCGCTTATGTGCAGGACTAGTTTAGTCCTGCACGGCAGATTAGTGAATCCGGGGGCATATCTCTAACATCCTTCCTGCAGAATTCTACCTGTAGTAATCAGTCATTAGAATTCTGTCAGTGCAATTCTGTGTTTTAGATTCTGAGTGCAGAATTCTATGTGTAGAATTTTGTGATTAGAACTCTGTCGGTAGATCTATGTCTTTAAAGCTTTATTTTTATCATTCCATCTTCAGAACTGTGTGTTTAGAACTATATCTGTAGAATTCTGAAAATAAAATTGTTTGTAGAATTCTGTATTCATAATTCTTTCTGTAAAATTCAGTATTTGGAGTTCCAGTGATAAAAATGTATCTGTACCATTCTGTGTGTAGAATTCTATCTGTAGAATTCTTAGTTTAAAGTTCTGTCTGTATAAGTATATCTGTAGAATTAAGTGATTAAAATGATGTGTTTTTAATTCCATCTGCAGAGGTTTATCTGTAAAATTCTATATATTGATCAGGAATTGTATGTATAGAAATTGTGTTTTTAGAATCCTATCTGTACAGTTTGTGTTTAGAACTCAGTCTGTAGAATTATGCATTTACAACTGTATTGATTGGTTGTCCTGTGATTAATTGCTTGACAGTTAACCAATGTGACTAATAGCCGCAAAACATTTTAATCAACAAAATATCAATCTGACATGTAATGACACTCAAAAGTTCACACAGCAGTTCTTCATAATTGGTTTAGTATGGGAACAAGAGCTCCTGCACTTCACAATGTGGTAGAAAGCTGTCATGTTTCAGTCTCACTACACATTCAACTCCAGGGTTGCATAAATGTAAACAAGGGTGAAAGGTGGTAAAATAAACTTGCATTTTTTCTCTTTTCAGTGTCCTTTGAAATGAAAACTAAATACACGGCATCTGCAGCAAAATTGTGTCTTAAGTGCTGCCCATAATCTTTCTCCTGCAAAGTTTTGTGTCATGACAAATCAACTTGTGATTACCTGTAGTGTTCTGTATATGTAGAAGTATGTGCTTTGGAACTCAGTCTGTAGAATTCTGTGTTTAGAATTTTATAGAAATCAATGTATGTAATATCTGCTTAGAATTTTATCTGTAAACAACTCATGTTTAGAATTCTATTTGTAGATATATTGTGTTTAGAATTCTGTCTGCAGAATTCTAGTTGCAGAATTTTATGTTTATTATTCTGTCTAAAGAATTCTGTGTTTAGAACTCTCTGTGTGTAAGTATGTATTAGACTGCTATCTGTGAAAGTCTGTATTCAGAAATATATCTGTAGATTTCTACTTAGCCTTATTTTTGTAGAATTCTACCCATAGAATTATAGCTGAAGAATGCCATGTTTAGAATTATATGTGTACATTTATGTGCCATTAATTCTCTTTATAAACATGCTGTTAGACTTTTGTATATAAAATTATGCCCTAGAGTTATGCATTTAGAATTTTAGCTTTTAAATGTTATCTGCACAATTATGTGCTTAAAATCATGTCTGTAGAAATACATATTTAGAATTCTATCTCTAGCACTGTATCTGAAGAATTATGTCTGTAATGTTCTGTGTTTAGATTCAGTTGATGTAGTTATGTGTTTTGGGTTATATCTGCAGAATTATACACATAGACGTCTGTGGTTAAAAGTCTATCTGTAACAAATTATCTATAAAATTCACTGTTTAGAATTTTTTGTGCAAAATTCTACTTCTATATATCCTGTGTTCAGAATTATGTTTGTAGTTACATGTTTATAATTCTTTGCATAAATTCTATCTGTAAAATGTATGCTTAGAATTCTACAGATAGCTATATATGAAGAATTATATTTAGAATTCTATCTGCAGAGTGCTTCATTAAAATTTTATCTGTAGGGCACTATTTACCAACTATTTGGCAAGCTCTCCCTACTGACATTAAGGAAATCAACACTTATTCCAAATTCAGACTGCAACTCAAAAAGTACTTCTTCATCCAAACCAATTTCTCTTGCTTCGACACATGGCATATCACCTAACCTATCTCTTTCTGAGTCTCTTCTCCTCTCTCAAGTTTCATTGAAGATTGACTCATTTTAGCAACTAATGTATATATTGTTCATTATAGTCTGCTTGATTGTACATTGCACTGTGCTTGTTCACTAGCATGTATATACACAGTTATTTCTATGTAATTAGTCTGAACTTCTCTGTTGTTGCTTACATTTCTGTATTTTTTGTTTGTGAAATGTTTTGTATTTCACAAAGAGTGAACATTAAATTGGTCAATATTGATCAGCGCACTACCCCAGTAAACAAATATAAATAAATAAATAAATACATTTAGAGAGCTCTGTCTTTAGAATACTGTCTGTAGCATTGTACATATAGAAGTCTATCTGTAGTATTATCAATTAGAA
Source organism: Protopterus annectens (assembly GCF_019279795.1). Lineage (NCBI taxonomy): Eukaryota > Metazoa > Chordata > Ceratodontiformes > Protopteridae > Protopterus > Protopterus annectens. The sequence goes on along the minus strand of NC_056728.1, from coordinate 1,413,219,615 downwards.
TTATGTCTGTAGAAGTTTGTATTTTGGATCCCATGTGTATAATTATACAATTCCATCTGCAGAATTCTATGTGCAGAAGTTTGTAGAATTCAATAAGTATGGCCTCTAGCTGTAGAATTCTATGTTTAGAATTCTACCTGCAGAATTCTGTTTAGAAAATTGTCTGTAGAATTATTTGATTATAATTCTGTCCACAGAACTGTGTTTAAAATTCTATATCATAATTATCTGCATAGAAGTCTACATTTATAATGGTAGCTGTAGAATTCGTACTTCAGAAATCTGTAGAAATCTATGTGTAGAACTATGTGTGCTTAAAATTATATCTACAGAATACTTTAAAATTCTAAGTCATTCAGTTTAGAAAACTCTTTCTATAGAATGCAAAGTTTAGAAGTCAATCTGTAAAATTCCATATACCAAGTTTTATCTGTAGAATTGTATCTGTATAATTGGGATGAACTATATTAAAACAATCCCTTCAATTTGGTTTTGTTAAGTGCAATAAAGACATTTATATTCTTGTTCTTGTTGGTTTAAAGCATTTTGATAGATTTAAACATGTAATGATTTCTGTCAGATTTTGCCACTATATACTTTATATACAGAAATTAATTTATCTCTTCCATACCTGTGTTGTAAAGTAAATAATATAGGATGCTGACATCTTTCCATACAGGTTAAACTTTGAATGGAGGGCAATCTTTTGGCAAATTTCCACTGAACATTGTCTAACTTTTTCAGTTGATTTACAGTATCTTATGTACTGTTTTCTTACAAATGTTAGTTTTATACCATTCTCGGATGATTTAAAACCCCAGTACAATGTTGTTATTTTACTTTGCTTATGTTTTACTATGTAATATTTACTACTTGCTAAACTGTTACTATTTCTACTATATATTATGGAGCTTTTCTCCCTGGGCCTCCACTGAAAACGGGCTCCTTGAGCCCAGTGGACCTCCCCGGTCATCAAACTGAAAACAATAAATAAATATTTGTAGATAATACATTACTATATTCTAAGATTGGATGATAAAGATATTATACAGATTGACAATGTATTTCTCTTAATGATATAATTTTCATAATTAATCCTAGTTGTCTTAAGGCTTTATTTGCATGTTATCCATATGTCTATAAAATTAAACCCCTGACATAACATGAATCCCAAACCTTTGTAAATATTAACAATTTCTAATGTCTTGTCACATAGAATAACTGAATCAAGGCAAGTATATTTTCCAAAAATATTACCTTACATTTGTCTATACTGAACTTTAAGGCAACAATAGATGCCCAATTAAAAATGTTTTGTAAATTTACTAGCCCAAGATCTTAGCTTATATTTGTAGAATTCTACCTGACAATTCTGTCTGAAGAATATTAAGTTTATAGTTGTCAGTAGAAGTATGTGTTTACAGTTCTGCCACTGGAACTATGTTAAATTCTATGTTTAGAGTTTCATCTGTAGAATTCTGTGTTTAAAGTTCACCTGTTGAAGCTTATCAGTTTTATTATGTGTCTACAATTCTATTTGTAGAAATTTGTATTTAGAATTATTTCTATAAAATTACATGCATAGATTTGTAGATTTCAGTGTTTAGAGTTCTGACTGCAAACGTCTATCTCTGGGATTTAATAAACTCTGTGTAGGCTTTGAGTCTACACAAAGTTTACATGTGTCCATAGGGGTCTACTTCACATAATCAAACATCCAAATGTTCGACTTTCATATGGGCGAGACCATATGATCGAACATTTGAATGTTCGACAATGTGAAAAAAAAAAATAAACAAAAAAACAACAACTAAACAGTGCTAGCAGGGAGAGCAAGCCCCTCTGTACCCCCCCACATGGGGGACTTCACCCACTACAGCCCCTGCTATTTAAATATACCAACTCTGAGATTGCACTACATTACGGTAAAGGGAAATCTTCCTGTTCCACGCTCTATGGACATCCCCATTCAGACCATTTGAACTTTTAAAAGTTCGATCATATGGTCTCAGCTATATGAAAGTCGAGCTTTTAAAGGTTTGACCATCTGAAGGGGAGTGTAAGACGTCTGGACAAAGGCCAACATAATGCAAACAATGACCTAGAAATAGGGACATATATATATATATATATATATATATATATATATATATATATATATATATATATATAGATATGCCTTATAGAAATGTTCTATAAATATCAGGGGTTTGTGTTAAGATACATGTTCTTAAGGATTTGAAGTATGAAACTCAAACATACCTCTCAACCTCTTAGAGCAAGAAATTTGGACAAAGCCATACATAATGAGGGGAGGCCCAACAATATGGGCATTTTTTTAAATATTGCTTTTATAAACTTAGAAAGTTGCTACAATAATAGCTTTTACATTAGCAAGAAATTTCTGAAAAGCATGAAGTTTGAAACTCAAATGCATGTTATTGTTTCTGACATCAATAAACAATGACATGGTAATGATTTGCCAGAAAACCAACATTTTATGTGGAAAAGATCAAACATATCAGACAAAAATGTGGACATTCTGCAACAATCTGGACAGTTGAGAGGTATGAACTCAAATGTATGTAATATTGAGTAACATTAGTCCTAAGATCATCCCACTGATATGGCAGAAAACCACACATTTGATAAGGATAACATCTGGACATCCTGTGAATATCTGGACAGTTTAGAGGTATGAATACAAAGTATATGGTCCAAACACAGTACAGGACAGTGTATCTACAGTGCAGAGTATTGTGATATCCCATTCCTGGCATTATGTACTGAAGCTGTGTAAAAGATCTGTAATGGTACATGGACTGCCATATAAAATAAACACTCAGGAGAAGCATGTGTATTGAATAGGGACACACAGATGAATTGTAGGAATGCACACAGGGAAAGAGGGCCGGTACAACAACCCAATGTACAGCAGATGAGGGCATGTCAATGGAAGATGGTTGTATCAGCAACACCAATCACATATCTATATGGTACAGGACAGACTGCACAGTGCAAATGTGTATTATGTGACTGTCACACAAGGTGACATTACAATGGGGAGGATGTCTGTGTGAGCTAAGCATTCTTACATGAATAATGCAGAGGACATCTATCAGGGATCTGACAAACAATCAGGGTAGGGTGCATATGGTGAAGCTGTGAAAACTGATTTGCCTGAATATGAGTGTAATCTCAGCAGAGGTCTCCAGCAAGTGGGACACAGTTAATGGCTTGTGGATAACATTAACAAAACAACAACCGCAATCATGGATAATATCAGAATAATACTAACAGTAGTATTAGGCCTCTGACATAACATATGTGATATAATAGAGTGATAAGAAATGATTCTACACAAACACACTTGAGCAACTGATAAGAAATAATTCTGCACAAACGCACTTGAGCAACTATTATGATATGTACACGCTCTATGAGGATAATAACAACACTGTTCTGGCAGTGTAACATCTGGTGGAGTTGTTAGGAGGGACATTGCTATACTGTGCGACATTATGAGCAATACAGGCTAGCTGTCTGGTGTGTGTATATATAAATATATATATATATATATATATATATATATATATATATATATATATATATATATATATATATATATATATATAAGTTGCAACCAGTTTTTACTGATGTTATATGTTTCAATGTATTTTAATGGATACACATGTATATAATAGTGTATAAGCTGCAATTATAGCCCCCCACACCCCCTTACTTAATATTCTCACTCCAGGGTCGCACTGCAGTGAGGCAGGGGCTAAATACCATTTTCGACCAAATGTGCTTTCAGTCAAATGAGGTTTCAGTGAAGTGGGCTGCCTGAAATCATTTCCGACCAAATGAAATTTGACCAAATTCAGTAGTTCCATATATAGCACAATCCACACTATCCCAAACAATATCCATGCCATTAATGTTGTCAAACACCTATGTATGTAGTGTGTGCATCACCAGAACAGGTAGCAGACATGCATCTGGTGTAACAACTAGATTGGTGTTTCGCACCATCAAACAGTCATGGTTATGCCACAAAAAGAATACCTAGGTATGGCCAGTAGCCAATAAGCTGTGTGACAGCTTGCTGTGACAAAGGTGGTACACTTCAGTTACACATCAGTGGAAGGTGTGTAGGGAGGTATATGAAGAAGGGTGTACTGTACTCAGTTACTGGTGTGATGAAGGCTGGGAACAAGGAGCTATTACGGCCTCTGATCTGGATGTCATTCACATACTCAGTACCTGTGTTACATACAAGGGAGTAGTCAGTACTGTGACCAAATGCTGGTGGATGTTCCACTTACCATCTATCCCATGCTGGTGGATGTTCCACATACCATCTACCCCAGGACACAGATCACATACCTATTGGTCTGATTATAGGGTGTGATGTCCACATTATACTTGGGTTGTGTGTTTGTTTTCCTGACTTAACAAATCCCCCTAGGTTTTCTTGTCACTGCAGGTGTTGTCATGGCTGTGGCAGCAATCTTTGGTATGTGTTGATACTGTCTGTATTATACTAATATCACAGGTGGAGTCAATGATTGCCCACATTCTGTAGTGCTTCAAGCAGCTGCTTTGACACAGGATGTCATCTGTGGTGTCCATCACTTAACTAATGGACAGGAAAGAGCCTAGCAGATAGCCCTGATGTATGTACCTAATCACTGGACCTGAGATATAGGTCATTTTACACATTTCAACATAGTGAGATGCCATATATGTGATACACTGGTCTACCCACGTGGTGCTATAGCTATTTATGGCCAAATCTGACATTGTTCATTGAATACCTCAGTGTGGATTTGTGTCAAATGCCTTGACTTGGTCAAGTTCCACGGGGTAAAAGTGTTGTCATCATGCATACCCTTAATGAACTCTTTGAGGATATCTATCAGACTTAACAGACAAGATGTAGCATTAACAACTCACACAGGTCTGTTGCACGCAGCCGGGATATTACTAGTGTCCATTCAGAAAAGGTCCATGATGACATGTTGGTGTTCCTCACAGCTGAGGAGAGTCAGGATGTGTTTATACATGCATGCATCAGGTGCTGTTTCCCCAACTCAGATGCATGTTGATGTGCACCCTTCTATGGGATCATAGCCCATGCAGAGGGTGTGTTGAAGTGTTTATTCAGCCGTATCAGGCAGGTGTATGCCATAGGTGATCTGTGATGTTGTCACAGCATTGATTCTGTATGATAGGCCTGGCTTAAGGTAAGACAGTGCATACTGTCTATCTTGATCTGGCCTGGTGTTGTGACACAATGCCCCACACAGGTATCATTGCAATACCCTCCCAGCTAAGGATTAACCCTTATGTCAGTAGATGGGTAACCAATTGACTCACCGATAGAACACATACTGTGAAAGTTGGTGAATCAACCTGTACCAGTAGAGCTGTCACCATTGGGGTACCCCAGGATTTGTGATTGGCCCTTTACTGTTCACTATCTATTTCTCAACAGTTTATACTAAACTATATGACCTTTGGCTTACCATGTTTGTTGATTCTTTCATATTGGGTGCAATCACTGAATCCACCAATGATGATAACATACTACAGGAGGAGCTAGCACAGACAAATGATTGGCGACTAAGCCACATGATCTACAAATAAATGCAGAAATGTGTCTTTATGTTCTCCTTCTGAAAAGTAGAATTCCCTGCTAATTAAAGCACTGACAACATCCTGCTATGCTGAAGCCCAGGGATGAAAGCACTGGGAACACATGTAACTAGCAATCTGAACTTTGACCACCAAGTGTCCACACTGGTATTGAAAGCCTATGTTGTGCACAACAGAAGTCACAACATCTTATTCAGATCATAGGATTGCATGACAGCACTGTACTTAAATCTCATCAGAACACACCAGACACATGAAGCAGCTGGTGAGACTACAGGCCTTTCTCATGAAGAAAACTCAGGGCCTACAAACCATGCCATGATGTATGTGGATAGACTGAAAGCCATGTCACTGTAATCTATATCATATACAATGAGGTGATTTTAACTTGGTCTCCAGGCTAGGTTTCTGACACTACCCTGGTGAAAATAGTGCACATCCACAAATCAGCTATAGCTGATGGCAACAGCAGTGTCTGTTGAGGAGAATATGGTAATATCAGTGTCCCACATGCTGGTGTAAAAGGCTCTCTGTAAAGTCAAGCAAGAGTATAAACACACACTTGACTGCAGTGAGAACAGAACGCCTACCCATCTAAGGTATACAGACTATAGACCTCTGTATTTAAAGCAAGTGCCACAACTCAAGTCTGACTTAGAGTGTCTCAGACAGCACTTTATAGTTGATGCCAACAGCAGTGTCTGTTCTGGAGAATATGGCAATAACAGTGTCCCATATGCTGGTGTAAAGTGCTCCATATAACATCAAGCACCAGCACAAATACACACACACACACACACACACACACACACACACACACACACACACACACACACACACACCACCACACACACATACAGGAAGTTGCCTGTAGTGAAAATAGACCCCTACCTGTATGCGTCTTGTCTGTCTTGTCTGTTAACCTACCCAACCTACCTCCCCAGCTTTACCGACTTCCTTCACCTGTCATACCACTCTCACCTGTAAAAAAAAAAAAAAAGGGCACTCTGTCCCACAAAAAAATTACGCCCCATACATAGCTGTCCATGTCGCAGACATGTCCGCTGGACATCTAAACTGTTAATTACAATTGGCTGTACAACAAATATTAATGTTGTCCTGACACCTCTCTCAGAGGTGGAAGGTTTCAAATGTCTCACCAAAATACATAGAAATATACAGCTGTTGCTGCAAAAGACATGGGCATCTATGGGCCTTACCTACACCCTTCCTGCAAATCCCACGCTTCTTTCCCTACTGTCTTACCCTCTTTGTGACCCCTTTTCACCACTTTCCTGTCACCCCTTTTTCTTTTCTTTCAAAGAAAATAGCGCGGGTGTGCGCTTGTGTTAGCGGAGCTCACCACCAGTGCGCATGCGTGAGCTCCACGCAAACGAGCGCAGACCTGGTTTAAAGTGCTTAAAAGTGCCTTTATGGCACTTTGATTGACAGGTCCTGTACTCAGTTCGAAAGTTTGCTAAGAAAAATAAATTCCCACTGTCAGTCTCGAACCCAGGACCTTGGTAAAATTAGTCCGTATGACCTACCACTAAGCCATGCCTGCTTTACAAGAACACACTGCTAAAATAAATATAACATGTAATAGTAGGAATCAGTATAAAGGTAATATAGGAGATGTACTATCCAAAGCATGTTTGGTAGAGTTTTAATGGCCAAATTACTGGATTCCCATACTAGTTCAGTGTGAGCAGAAACAGCACTGCTACCTGTTAGCTTGTACATATA